>NC_090651.1:181578362-181770862 GCF_040937935.1 Hyperolius riggenbachi | reverse complement strand
GAATAGCACATTCACTATTCGCGCTATTCGAGCTAACAGCGCTATTCGAGCTCGAATACCGAGCTCGAATAGCGTCATAGCCCAGATTGATGTCCTCAGAGCCAATCAGACGGCTCCCAGGCCCTCTGACGGCAGCCAATAACTGAGGGGGACCCTGGCCAGCCCCTACCCTATAAATAGCGGCCGCCACGTTCGTTTTTTCCGTCCTTGCCTGACTTTGTACAGAGAGAGATCTGCTCCTTTGTGCTTTGGCTTAGCAAGAGCTTTATTGTGGTCATTCACCTAGCGTTTTTGCTCACATACACCTCCTATATACACCTATATTGTTGTTAGTTAGATAGACATTGTATTTTAGTTAGTAGCTTGTGTGCTACTAGAGAGCCAGCTGCTGCAGGCAAGCTTACACAACTTTAGGCCTCAGGGCCTGCCTGTGTGGGCAGCTCAGCTGTTCTCTCCTGTCCTCTGTTAGTTTATCTCTCATCTATACCAGTATTTCTGCTGTCCTTTACTAGCTACTGAGTGATTGTATTTTGTATTGTAGTTATATAACTGTACTAGGACACTCACTATCACTGTTTGTTCATAGCTCCTGCGTGTGACCGTGTGTGTGTGCGTGCACTGTAGTGTACACACACTCTATTTCCTTCTGATTACTTATTAATTATTGTAATTTCTAGTTGTACTTACTGTTACTACTTACTGTACTAGGGAGGGACACTCAGTCACTGTTCATAGGCTAGCTCCTGCGTGTGTGTGCGCGTGCACTGTCTGTAGTCGTGTACACACACTCTATTTCCTTGTGATTACTACTGAATCTGATTATTGTAATTTCTACTAGTTGTACTTCCTGACTGTTACTACTTACTTACTGTACTAGGGTAGGGACACTTACTCAGTCACTGTTCATAGGCTAGCTCCTGCGCGTGTGTGCGCGTGCGTGCACTCACTGTCTGTAGTGTACACACACTCTATTTCCTTGTGATTACTACTGATTATTGTAATTTCTAGTTGTACTTCCTGACTGTTACTACTTACTTACTGTACTAGGGACACTCACTCAGTCACTGTTCATAGGCTAGCTCCTGCGCGTGTGTGCGTGTGCGTGCACTCACTGTCTGTAGTGTACACACACTCTATTTCCTTGTGATTACTACTGATTATTGTAATTTCTAGTTGTACTTCCTGACTGTTACTACTTACTTACTGTACTAGGGACACTCACTCAGTCACTGTTCATAGGCTAGCTCCTGCGCGTGTGTGCGCGTGCGTGCACTCACTGTCTGTAGTGTACACACACTCTATTTCCTTGTGATTACTACTGATTATTGTAATTTCTAGTTAGTGTACTAGGGGACACACTCACTGTTCACTGTTCACACTTACTGATTACCGATTATTGTATTTTGTATTTGTACTGTACTAATCAGTTAGCGATCTAATCACTTAGTGATTAGTGTCACCTCACCCACCAACCCACTCCATTAAAGTACCCCACTTTTCACCCGCCCTTTTAAAAAACTTTTGTGTTTACGCCCAAAACATCTAAGATGTCTGGAAGTGGCAGCCAGCGCGGTTTGGGCAAGGGGAAGGGCAGCAAGGGAATCAGGAGGAGAGGGAGCAGCATTGTGGCAAGCCGCGGCCGCGCCACCATGCACAGTTCCGCAGCCGCAGCAGCAGCGTCAGTGGCTAACATTCCTCCTATAGCCACTGGCCGTGGACGCCTTGGGCGCCGCCCAGCAGAAGCATCTGCAACTCACGCTGCAGAGACACAGCAGCAGCAGCGTGTAGCACCTGCTCCGATTTTCCTTTAGCCGGGTCGGAAACGTCCCATTGAGGAAAAGGATGCAGACACTGTGGTGCAACTGATGACGGAGGATGAGCAGCCCGCCATCAGCTCTGCATCCGAGGCCTCCACCCTCACCACCACCACCACCCCTGTTCGCAGCAGCCGCCCAGCAGGGCCTGGGGAGGAGGCCAGTTCACCGTCAGTCGCCGACCTGTCATTCAGCAGTCTTTTGACCCCAGGCATCATGAGTAAATTGTCTGCTGTTGTTGGCGATCTTGAGGAGGAGATGCTGATGGGCACTTTGGGGGAGGAGGGATTGGACAGCAAGACTGTGGCGACAGTCAAGCAGCCCATCCATGCATCAGGAGAGGAGTTTGGGGGGTCATCATCCCAGCAGGACATGTTTCAGGAGGGGGAGGATGATGATGACACGGTGACAGACAAAGACTGGGTGCCACCAGCTCCAGGGGATGTCGTCATCAGCAGCTCTGAGGAGGAGGAGGATGCGCTTGTGGGCCTTGCAAGGAGGCGCATCATTGCAAGCATTGGCAGCAGTAGGCAGGTCCCACAGCCTGCTGGTGTCTCAGGCTCAGCAGCAGCAGCAGCATCTGCCAGTACCACCACCAGCTGCACCCAAGCCCCCGCCCCAACCACCACAGGGAGACAGGCAGCAGCGGCTCCAGGCCGTAGGGGGTTGTTTTTGTCACCAATCTGGCGATTTTTCACCATGCCCACAGTGTACAGCAAGTACGCCACTTGCAACCACTGTCAGCGGAAGTTGAGCAGAGTTGCAGACCCCTTAAAGTTCAGCACCAGCTCTCTCATCAACCACCTTGCTGCGAAACATTTCCACCAGCATGAGGAGTTCCAGAGGCTGAAGGCATCTGGTGCTGGCAGTGGCACCACACCCATCACTGCACAGCCTTCAGCAGCAGCAGCAGCAGCAACAGCAGCCACCCGCCCTCCTGCTCCTCCAGCAGCACCAGCAGGAGTGCGGAAACGCACTGCTCCTCCCCCCTCTGCAACTCCTGCCGCCGACACTGAGGCCTTTTCTGGCAGCCAGTCCTCAGTGGCCTCCTCTGCTGTGTCCGCTGATTACCGTGCCAGCAAAAAGCCACGCCAGAGCCTTTTGAGCGAGTCCTTTCAGGGGGTGGTTAGGGCTCTGCCTCCCAGCAGCCGTCGCATGCGGCAGCTGAACGGCTTGCTGGCACGGGCCATGTGCTCCCAACTCCTGCCGTACACACTCGTGCAGGAGGGGAGCGACATGCATGCGCTGCTTGCTTGTGCAGCCCCAGACTGGCCGCTCCCCAGCAGACACTACTTTGCCCGCAAGGCCATTCCTGCACTGCACCGCTTTGTGGTGGCCAATGTGGAGCGAGGGTTGGAGCACGCGGTTGGTGAAAGGGTCCACGTCACCATGGACTCCTGGAGCAGCCGCTTCGGGACAGGCCGCTACCTGTCCTTCACTGTCCACTGGGTCAGCTTGGTGGAAGAGGGTGAGGATGGGAGAGCAGCAGCGGGCACAGCAGCAGCAGCAACACAGTGGGTGGTGCCACCCCGCAGGGTCAGGGGAACTGCAGCAGGTTCCTCCGATCCTCTGCCATCCTCCGGCACACCTGCCCAAACCCCCCGCCTCAGCAGCAGCGTGAAGGCCCGCCACTGCCAAGTGCTGCTGCACTTGGTCAGCCTTGGGAAGACCAAACTGATGGCAACCCATGTGTTGGCCAAACTCCAGGAGCAGGAGAGGATTTGGCTGACCCCCAGAGGCCTCAGAGTCGGAGAGGTGGTGGCCGACAATGGGGCCAATCTGGTTTCCGCAATTGACAGGGGAAACCTGACCCACATCCCCTGTCTTGCCCACGTGCTGAACAGTGCAGAAGTTCTTGCGCACCTACCAGGGGATGGGCGAACTGCTGGAAACGGCAAGGAACGTTGTGCGCCACTTCCGGCGCTCGGCTGCAGCCTGTGCGAGCCTGGAAGACGTGCAAAAGGAGCTGGAGCTGCCACGCCATCGGCTGATCCTTGACGTTCCGACTCGCTGGAACTCCACCCTGGCGATGTTGGAGCGTCTGGTTGAACAGAAGCACGCTGTCAACCAGTATCTTGCCCAGGCCACTGTTTCCGCCGCTCAGAGAAGGGACAGGACCAGCAACATCCCCGTCTATCGTCCCCGATGATGACTGGAGGCACATGCAGCAGGTGTGCTTAGTGCTGGCTCCCTTTCTGCAGGCCAGTAACATGGTGAGCAGAGACCATGCTATGGTCTGCGAGTGGGTGCCCCTGGTTTGTCTGCTGAACAGGGCCCTCGATGCTTTGCTGGAACAGGGAGCGGCAGCCTTGGACCAGCAGGAGCGTCATGCAGCTGCACAGTCCACCTCTGAGGGGGAGGAGGAGGAGGACTTGGTGGAGGTCCCTGACCTTGCTGCTGATGAGGGGGATCAGCACAGCGCAGCTGAGTTGGTGCGGGGGTGGAGAGAGGATGAGGCGGCAGAGGAGGAGGATGAGGACAGCACTGCCGTCGATGTGCCAGCACACGTGGCCCGCCTCTTCCCAATGGCAGCGCACATGCTGACGTGCCTGCGCAAGGACCCCAGGGTGATCCAGATGAAGCAGAGGGAGGACATCTGGATCAGCATGATGTTGGACCCACGCCTCAAGGGGAAGTTGAGCCAGTTCCTGCCGCCTGCAGGAGGAGACCCAGCGCAACAAATAAGGAGCTTGCAGCAGGCCCTTGTTGAGCGCTTGGAGGAAGCCTTCCCCCAGCCTTCCACCCCCACTGTCCAGCCAGCACAGAGGCAGCAGCAGGTGCCTGCATCCAGCAGCAAGCGCCCCACAGACCTGCTGTCTCTCAGCAACGAGCTCTACAGGACTGTAGAGGCTCCGGCAGCAGTGACTAGAGAGGAGGTGCATGCAGCAGCATCCTCCTCCGGTCACAGCCAGCGCCTGACCCGAATGGTGGCTGACTACATGGGGTCCTACAGCGGGCTTGACAGCGATGCCCCTGTTGATCCCATGGAGTATTGGGTCAAGCGCCTGGAGATCTGGAGCGAGCTAGCGCAGTACGCCCTGGAAGTGCTGTCCTGTCCCCCTTCCAGCGTGCTGTCCGAGCGCTGCTTCAGTGCAGCTGGTGGCGTGGTCACCGAGAAACGCTCACGTCTGTCTCACAAGTCTGTGGACAGACTGACGTTTCTCAAGATGAACCAGGCGTGGGTGGAAGGCGAGTTCCTGGCCCCTGTTGTCGGCGAGAGGGGGACATGAACTGAAGAACCATCGTTAATGTGCCTTACCACCCTTTACCACCTCCTGGCTCCTGCTCACTAAGCCAGCCTGGTTCACTTTGACTATTACGTCGCCTGCAGCCACACATTTTACACCTACAGTGGGCTGCTGTGTACTGCCCTTCTGCTGTCTGTCTGTGTTTCCCACTGCCAGGGTACACAGAATTACCTTCTGCTGCCACTCTGCCACCAGCTATTACGTCAAACAATAGCTATATCTGTCTGTGTAATTTGTTGTAAAAACAAAACAAATAAACCATTAAAAAAAAAAAAAGGTTTAATTTTTCTGAGGTGCTCGGGTTGAAAACTGTGTTGTCCCAGTTGTGTATTGGACACGATGTGGGCTGCACGACCGCTGTCTGGGACCTCCTGCTGTGTTTATTTACAGCCCTGGTATCACCGCTAGGTACCAGGGCTATTATGTCACGCTGCCTACCTACCTGCTGCCACACTCACACTACTCCTTCATTCCTCCTGCTGCTGCTGCTGTCTGTCTGTGTTTCCCACTGCCAGGGTACACAGAATTTCCTTCTGCTGCCACTCTGCCACCAGCTATTACGTCAAACAATAGTTGCTCACATTACTCCTCCATTCCTCCTGCTGCTGCTGCTGTCTGTCTGTGTTTCCCACTGCCAGGGTACACAGAATTACCTTCTGCTGCCACTCTGCCACCAGCTATTACGTCAAACAATAGCTATATCTGTCGGTGTAATTTGTTGTAAAAACAAAACAAATAAACCATTAAAAAAAAAAAAAAAAAGGTTTAATTTTTCTGAGGTGCCCGGGTTGAAAACTGTGTTGTCCCAGTTGTGTATTGGACACGATGTGGGCTGCACGACCGCTGTCTGGGACCTCCTGCTGTGTTTATTTACAGCCCTGGTATCACCGCTAGGTACCAGGGCTATTATGTCACGCTGCCTACCTACCTGCTGCCACACTCACACTACTCCTCCATTCCTCCTGCTGCTGCTGCTGTCTGTCT
Source organism: Hyperolius riggenbachi (assembly GCF_040937935.1). Classification (NCBI taxonomy): domain Eukaryota; kingdom Metazoa; phylum Chordata; class Amphibia; order Anura; family Hyperoliidae; genus Hyperolius; species Hyperolius riggenbachi. The sequence continues at coordinate 181,764,816 of NC_090651.1, read as the reverse complement.
GTGTTTCCCACTGCCAGGGTTCACAGAATTTCCTTCTGCTGCCACTCTGCCACCAGCTATTACGTCAAACAATAGTTGCTCACAATACTCCTCCATTCCTCCTGCTGCTGCTGCTGTCTGTCTGTGTTTCCCACTGCCAGGGTACACAGAATTACCTTCTGCTGCCACTCTGCCACCAGCTATTACGTCAAACAATAGCTATATCTGTCTGTGTAATTTGTTGTAAAAACAAAACAAATAAACCATTAAAAAAAAAAAAAAAAAGGTTTAATTTTTCTGAGGTGCCCGGGTTGAAAACTGTGTTGTCCCAGTTGTGTATTGGACACGATGTGGGCTGCACGACCGCTGTCTGGGACCTCCTGCTGTGTTTATTTACAGCCCTGGTATCACCGCTAGGTACCAGGGCTATTATGTCACGCTGCCTGCCTCATTGACGGCCTGCTGCCACACACTCATCCTCCTCCTCCTGCTGCTGAATTTACCTCCTGCTGTCTGTGTGTTTCCACTGCCAGGGAGCTTCCAACATGCGTGCGCAACCAGCTATTTATTACGCTCAAAAATAGCTGCATTTAAAAAAAAATAATATATAAAAGAGAAATAAGTGAAGAAGAAGAAGACGATATAGAAAAAGAAGGAGAAGAAGAAGAAGAAGAAGAAGAAGAAGAAGAAGGAGAAGAAGAAGAAGAAGGAGAAGAAGAAGAAGAAGGAGAAGAAGATGAAGAAGAAGAAGATGAAGAAGATGAAGAAGATGAAGAAGATGAAGAAGAAGAAGATGAAGAAGAAGAAGATGAAGAAGATGATGATGAAGAAGAAGAAGATGAAGAAGATGAAGAAGAAGAAGATGAAGAAGATGAAGAAGAAGAAGATGATGAAGAAGAAGCAGAAGATAAAGAAGAAGAAGATGAAGAAGAAGAAGATGAAGAAGATGAAGAAGAAGAAGCTGATGAAGAAGAAGAAGATGAAGAAGAAGATGATGATGAAGAAGATGAAGAAGAAGAAGAAGAAGAAGACGATATAGAAGAAGAAGAAGAAGATATAGAAGAAGATATAGAAGAAGAAGATATAGAAGAAGAAGAAGAAGATATAGAAGATAAAGAAGAAGAAGAAGTATATACAGTACTGAACAACATTTTGGACACAACTTCTCTTTCCACCTTTTTTTTTTTTTTAAAGGAACATCCCCACATAATCACTTGCTGTTGTTACTTGGAAAAAAAGATGTTTCTTGCATCATTCACCCTCAAAACAAGTGTTGGAAGCTATTTAAGGCCAATTCGAATAGTCAGCTCGAATAATGAGCTCGAATACCGACTCGAATAGTGAGGTCGAAGTCCGAGGTCGAATCGAATAGTAAAAAATATTCGACTCGAATATTCGACCGAATTCGAATAATTTACTATTCGAATTCGACCAAACTCGAATTATAAAAAGGGGTATCCGAGCATCACTATTGCCTCCATGCCACGCCGCATTGAAGGAGTCATTTCTTCAAAAGGATTCCCGACCAAGTATTGAGTGCATAACTGAACATAATTATTTGAAGGTTGACTTTTTCTGTTTTAAAAACACTTTTCTTTTATTGGTCGGATGAAATATGCTAATTTTTTGAGATAGGAATTTTGGGTTTTCATGAGCTTGTATGCTAAAGTCATCAATATTAAAACAATAAAAGGCTTGAACTTCTTCAGTTGTGTGTATTTGAATCTATACTGACTATACTTCAGTTGTGTGTATTTGAGTCGTACTGACTCGGAGGGTATGATTACCGGTGATCTGCAGTATCACCGAGAATACAGATATATACCCGATTATCGATGATCTGCAATATCACCGATAATCAGATATATCTCTAACCTCTGGACACCTGAGTAATATGAGTGTTTGGTGCAACAGTAATACTTTGAGGAAGGCCCCCTTAAAGGGGGTACTATGCAGTATGAGATACTGCCCAAAGAACAGGCTTCTTCCAAAGGCCTGAAGCTCCCCAAGGGGAGGAGGGAGGCTGAGAGTGGGAAGGACCAGAGTGTGAGTGACACCAATGGTGGAGTGTCACTGACAGATCTGTGAACTATCTCCAAACAGAGGAGACAGTTCTCGAGGTCGGACAAGCCGGGTCGGCAACAGACAGACAGATCAGATACAGAGGAAAAGACTGATGCGGAATCCTAAGACAAGCAAGGTTCGGCAACAGAGTATCAGATATAGTGAAGTACAAAATCAGGGATCAGAAGAGTAGTCAGGAAAGCAGAAGGTCATAACAAATAATCAACAATGCCTAGTCTTGGGTGTGAGCTCCTTGATCATCAACACCCAGGAACTAGTCTTGATAATAACACAGATAATATCACAGATCTCCCTAGACTGAGGTGTGAGGTCCTTGATCATCAACACCCAGGAACTGGTCTAGATAATAACACAGATAATATCACAGATACTGACAAGGTCTGAGTGCTACCACGTAGTGATCGCAACGCCAGACACCAGAGAAATGACCAGCACCCAGTATATATACACAAGCGCTCTCCAGCGCCTCCCCTAAGTGCTGGACCAATGAAACCTGATAGAATTGTCAGCTGATCGGCTGGATCAGCTGACACCCTTTTGACTGTCATAAAGGCTCTGCCTCTCCGCGCGCGCGTCCTTCTGAACCTGTGTGGACTATCAGTCCCAGCCACACCAGACATGTGTTGTAATGCATCTGCTGGTTTGAACGCGGGGCCAGCCGCACCGCTGTCAGAGCATGCGGCGGTTTCCCCGTGTTCAGCCATACTGCTAGTGTTAAGCCCATGCGCGCAAGCTGCCATGTTGAACGCGGAATCAGCCGCCTTACTCTGAGTACTCGCGGCGGCTTTTCCGCGTTTTCTCACAGTGTAGTTCCACACAAAACTCTGGAAATATCACAGGATCTAGTCCACTAATTTTTTCTGAGGCCAAAAATCATACCTTTTGTCATCCTGGGATCCGCTCGGAGTCAATATGGTTGGCTGGTGCATTCTGTCAGGCTCTGCCGTGCTCTGTGCAGTTGGTAACTCCCAAATATATGCAGACATCCAGGATTTGATGAAAGTGATGTTAATTTACAGTGAAAGGTACATGCAATGTTCAAAGCAGAGTTTCCAGGACATAATGCAGGAACAGGTTTGCAACACAAGTTCAAGAACAATTTGCAGGAATATTACCCAGAGACTGGCAAACGGATACAAGTCCAGGAACAGATATGCAGGTTGCACCAGGAACAAGCATGCAGATAATCCAGGAGCAGGTATACAGGTTAACCAGGAACACGCATTCAGGCAAGGAATCCAGGTACACAAGACATGAACAGGTATGCAGAAATTGAAGGCCAGATACTTAGAGCAGGAGCAGACATACAGGTATGAACTCCGGGAGCTCAGGACATCAACAGGAACATAGGCTTGGAATCCGAACACTCAGAACAGGAACAAGGATACAGGAACTCATGACATGACACTAGATACATGAATCAGCGATCAGGGAAAGCTGAAGTCTAACTGCACTGAGCTAGGCTTAGACAATGCAATGCACCAGCAAAGCCTGCTGGGAACTTAGGATGCTAAATGCTTCCACTAATTGAGCAGTTACCCTGCAGGAGATGGAACACTCCCATGCATATGCAAATAGGATCAGCCCTGCTGCTAGCTGATGTCTGCAGCCGCAGAGAGCCCTGACACATGCATATGCAAAAGGGATGAAAGTCATTGCTAGCTTATCGCTGCAATGACAGGCAGACCCGAGAATTCTTACAGATGGCATCCCCTGCTCCCCTATATATGTGGGTCAGCATGTTGGTTCTGGCAGGACGCGCGCAGCTCAGAGCTATCTTTATAGGCTGAGGAGGCGTGTCTGATGGGGTGTCAGCGGTGATGTCATCAGCTGACAACTTTTTGCCAGAGGTGCTGTCATTTCTGGGGGCTGGGCTTGCTCATTGGCCTTGATACTAATCAGTTCGCTGGTTCTTGGCCTAGCTAGTGAGATTCGAGAGCTACATTAAAATATTGTGTAGACGCACAATATATATGTACTCTAGTTAGTCTTGTATTTTGTAGTTATATTATATATTATCGTAATATAGTGAAGTAACATCTTATTGTATATTTATCTGTGTACCGACTTTTGTACCGATGTATGTAGTTGCTGCTAAATGGCTATCTGGGGTTCTCTTCGGACAACTGTTGAACACAAAAGGCAAGGCCGTCCCTGGGTGGGCTTGAACCACCAACCTTTCGGTTAACAGCCAAATGCAATAACCAATTGTGCCACAGAGACTGTGTATGTAGTTGCTGCTAATTGGCTATCTGGGGTTCTCTTCAGACAACTGTTGAACACAAAAGTCAAGGCCATCCCTGGGTGGGCTTGAACCACCAACCTTTCGGTTAACAGCCAAATGCACTAACCAATTGTGCCACAGAGACTGTGTATGTAGTTCCTGCTAAATTGCTATCTGGGGTTCTCTTCGGACAACTATTGAACACAAAAGGCAAGGCCGTCCCTGGGTGGGCTTGAACCACCAACCTTTCGGTTAACAGCTGAATGTGCTAACTGATTGCGCCACAGAGACTGTGTATGTAGTTGCTGCTAAATGATTTTATGGGGATGTATGTGTGTCTTTTGGAGGGAGGAAGTAAGTCTGGTCCAAGAAGTTTAACACCACTTTTTCCTACAACGAAGCATTCACTGTGTGGCAGCAGAATGGTGCAGCGTAAGTGTGCTGGGTCCATAACCCAGAGCTTGATGGATTGAAATCATCCTCTGCTAGGTGTATTTTGTTTTTTACACCTTGTTTTACCACATGGGCCAATCGGCGGCCATATCCCCTTAAGAGAAAGTGTCATTAGGGCCTTGCTGTAACATAGATTGTAGTGTAACTATTTCAACTAATGTACCCTTCTTAAACTTGAAGATTGTATACAAATATAAGCAGACTACAGAGTGGCGCAGCGGAAGTGTGCTTGGCCCATAACCCAGAGGTTGATGGATTGAAACCATCCCCTGCTAGGCATTATTTCATTTTTGCACCTCACTTTATCGCATGGGCAAAATGATTTCCATAGCTTTGTAAGAGAAAGTGTAATAAGGGCACTGCCGTAACATAGATATTTTTGTAGCTAAGACTACTGGGCCTTTCTTGTAGTTGAAGAGATGAGTGAAATGGCTGGCTTCAGCCTGTAATATTAGCTGACCTGGGTTAGATTCCCGGCCAATGGTGGTATAGTGGTGAACATAGCTGCCTTCCAAGCAGTTGACCTGGGTTCGATTCCTGGGCAATGTATGTGAGCTTGCTTTTGACAGCCTACAAATCCCTGGAAGACAAAATCAGAGAGAGAGAGAGAGAGAGAGAGGAGAGGAGAGGAGAGAGGGAGGGAGGAACGGAGGAGGGAGGGAGAAAGGAGGAAGGAAAGGTAGGAAGGTAAAAAAAAAGTACAAGAACAAGATTAGCTCTCAAAAGAGCTGTTGTGGGGTGCTATTTTAGGAATAACAATCAGCCAGGAGCAAGCTAACAAGCTTACAAGAGCCTAACTATTCTTTCCCTATGAAAGTCTGCCAGCAGCTTTCCCTTCACTAATTACTACAGGGACACGAACGACTATAATGGCTGCCTGCCTTATATAAGGGGGGGGGGGGCTACAGGAGATAGTGTAGCCTGATTGGCTACAACGGGCCTGCTGACTGGGATGTAGAGGGTCAAGGTTGACCCTAATGGTGCACTGTGGGGGCGAATCGAACTTCCGGAAAAGTTCACGAACCACCCAAAGTTGGAACCGTTCGGGCCATCTCTAGTCACCACCAAGTCGGCTGCACAGCCACGTATTCCATGCTTGCCAGCGGTCACCAAGTTTACCCAATGTGCCGTGTAAGTAATATACCTGCCCTGACCGTGATTTACAGACCAGGCATCCGTGGTCAGATGGACCCTTGACCCAACGCTGTGTGCCAGAGATGACACCACTTGCCTCTTGGTACAGTTTGGGTATCGCCTCTTTTGAAAAATAATTGCAGCCTGGTATCTTCCACTGCGGTGTCCCAATCGCACAAATTTTCGGAAGGCCTTAGAGTCCACCCGCTTGTATGGTAACTGCTGGCGGGCTAACAGTTCCGACAAGCTAGCTGTCAGACGCCAGGCAAGGGGGTGTCTGACAGACAGTGGCTTCTTCCACTCATATATTTCCTTAACGGACACCTGGCTGCTGTGGGCAGAGAAGCAGGAACTGCTCAAGGTGAGAGGCGGAGTGGAGGAGGGTGGCTGTGAAGGTGCAAGGGCAGCGGAGGATAAAGAGGCTAAATATGCTGCACCTGGAGGAGGAAGAGAAGGCAGAGGGTGGCTTTGCATTTGCGTGCTTCTTTTCCTCATGTGCTCTTCCCATTGATGTTTGTGCTTATTGATTAAGTGCCTTTGCAAGGCTGATGTCCCTAGGTGGGTGTCGCTTTTTCCATGACTCAATTTTTTGTGGCAGATAGTATAGATGTATCGCTGTAATCTGAGGCAAATAGACAAAATAAAATTCCACACTGGTGAGCTGTGGGTTGACAGCATTGTGGTGGTAGGAGCAGTTGATGTTGAAGGGCGTGTTGGATGGCTGTCCCTAGGTGGTGAAACATGCCGCCGGACACTGCCATGAGCTGTTTCCGATGAGCTCCCCCTGCTTCTTACAGCAACTAGTCTCCTCCTCTCTGACGTCCCCTCTGAACTGTCCCCTTGTTCATGTTGTCTTCTGGGATCCCACGTGACATCCATGCCATGATCATCATCATCATCCACATCTTCGCTTGTATCAGACACCTCCAAAACTGCACCAACAACAGGTACTTCATCATCATCCTCACACCTTACTTCCATAGTGATGCCTAACTCAGACATATGAGGTGGTGTAACATCCTTAGCGCCTTCATCTTCTACCAATAATGCTCCTGCATCAGTACATTCACCACAAACCTGTGTGAATAACTCCTGAAAACTCTGAAATGGAGCAGCTGTGGTGCCAGTAGTAGCGGTGGGGGCTGCCAGCTGAGTGTTAAGTAGTTGTGGTGTGCCCGAATCAGAGCAGGAGGAGGAAGATATGTCACGGTTCCTTGTGGAAGCTGAGGAAGATGAGGGGTTCTGTATTATAAAATCCACTATGTCCTCTTAATCTTGGGGGTTGAGGTTACGTGCTTTATGAACACTGTACTTTGGTCGAGGGCCGCACGAAATCACGCCAGCAGGACCTCGAGCAGACCTGTGGGGTGGCCTGCTTCTGCCTGTAATTTTTTCCATTTTGTAATAGATAGAAGAGGATAGTTGAACTGCAAGGCCCAGCAATGACTCTGGCCAGTATGCAGTGTCACACACACACACAATAGAACAATATGAGCCCTAAAAAGGGCTTTTGCTTTGAGGTGCTTTCAGCAATAAAGAACAGCCTAGCTAACTGTCCCTGTCTCTCTGTGGGCTTTATACAGTGTGTCACCCACAAAGAGAGCTATGGTATAGTAAGTTATATCACACAAATACAGTGGAAAGATATGCACTGCTCTAATACAGGGAGTGCAGAATTATTAGGCAATGTTCTCAATGAACCCAAAAAAATCATTCATATCAAAGCTGAATATTTTTGAAAGTAGTTTTTAGTTTGTTTTTAGTTTTTAGCTATTTTAGGGGGATATCTGTGTGTGCTGTGCATAATTATTAGGCAACTTAACAAAAAACAAATATATACCCATTTCAATTATTTATTTTTACCAGTGAAACCAATATAACATCTCAACATTCACAAATATACATTTCTGACATTCAAAAACAACACAAAAACAAATCAGTGACCAATATAGCCACCTTTCTTTGCAAGGACACTCAAAAGCCTGCCATCCATGGATTCTGTCAGTGTTTTGATCTGTTCACCATCAACATTGCGTGCAGCAGCAACCACAGCCTCCCAGACACTGTTCAGAGAGGTGTACTGTTTTCCCTCCTTGTAAATCTCACATTTTATGATGGACCACAGGTTCTCAATGGGGTTCAGATCTGGTGAACAAGGAGGCCATGTCATTAGTTTTTCTTCTTTTATACCCTTTCTTGCCAGCCACGCTGTGGAGTACTTGTACGCGTGTGATGGAGCATTGTCCTGCATGAAAATCATGCTTTTCTTGAAGGATGCAGACTTCTTCCTGTACCACTGCTTGAAGAAGGTGTCTTTCAGAAACTGGCAGTAGGACTGGGAGTTGAGCTTGACTCCATCCTCAACCCGAAAAGGCCCCACAAGCTCATCTTTGATGATACCAGCCCAAACCAGTACTCCACCTCCACCTTGCTGGCGTCTGAGTCGAACTGGAGCTCTCTGCCCTTTACCAATCCAGCCACGGGCCCATCCATCTGGCCCATCAAGACTCACTCTCATTTCATCAGTCCATTAAACCTTAGAAAAATCAGTCTTGAGATATTTCTTGGCCCAGAATTGACGTTTCAGCTTGTGTGTCTTGTTCAGTGGTGGTCGTCTTTCAGCCTTTCTTACCTTGGCCATGTCTCTGAGTATTGCACACCTTGTGCTTTTGGGCACTCCAGTGATGTTTGCAGCTCTGAAATATGGCCAAACTGGTGGCAAGTGGAATCTTGGCAGCTGCACTCTTGACTTTTCTCAGTTAATGGGTGTGAGAAAACGCGGAAAAGCCGCCGCATGTGCTGAAAGCAAGGCGGCTGATTCCGCGTCCAACGCGGCGGTTTGCACGCGTAGGCACGCGTCTGGTAGTGTGGCAGAACGCGGAAAAGCCGCCGCATGTTCTAACAGCAAAGCGGCTGTTTCCGCGTCCAAGGTGGCGGTTTGTACGCAGCAGCGTGCCTTTGGAGTGGCTGGGTCTGTTAGTCCACATAGATGGATGAAGAGCTACGCACGCGCGGGCCAGAAGTCAGGACCTTTACACCAGCAGGGGAAGTGTCAGCTGATCAGGACGATCAGCTGATTCCTGCTGGACTCATGATTGGCTGAGTGGCTCGGGCGGGGCAACAGAGTTCAGCTACTATATATTCTGCTTGCTTGTCGGTTGCTGGTTGTCTGCCATTGCAAACACTTTGTGGAAGCATTCAGACCATAGTCAGATCCTTACAGTGTGTTTGAACCAGGACGGACCTGGGAATTCACACTGAGCCAGATTACCTTGTACTGTTATTATTATTTATTAGACCAGTTCCAGGGTGTTGAGATCAAGGCCCTCACACTCCAGACTTGGAATATTGTTTATCTTCTGTGTATTCTCTAGCATAGTTCCAGGGTGTTGAGATCAAGGCCCTCACACCCAAGACTAGAGAACTGTATTGTCTTTGTGTTATTGTAACGATCCGCTCAGCTGCCTGCGCAGGCAGGCAGCCTTTTGATCATTATTCAGGTCTGCATGCTGCAGGACTCTGGAAAGAAGACCTTCTGTCAGTCTTGCAGCTTGTGCTTGCTGAGGAATTTGCATACGTTGTCATGCAAATTGCCTGGCCACATTCATTGGAGGCGTGTACTATAAGTAGTATGTGTGTCCCACAATGCTTCGCTGCTCATAGAGGTTTGTTCCTGCTGGACTCACCTGGAGTGTCAGCCACTGCTATCTTAGTATAGTTAATTTTTGGGAAGTGCTCCTTGCATTCCTAGTTAGTGCAGTCAGTTTGTGTATAATTTGTACTCCCTATTCTGTCCTGTCTTGTCTGTCGCGATTGCGCTGTCACCAGCGGCGGTTGATAGCGAATCGCTCTGTCTTGTTTGGATCACACTAGCCTCTAGCGGTAGCGGCTGTGAATCCTTCTGATCTAGTTCCTGGAGTGTAAGCTGGAGCAGCGGTTGCTACCAGCTACCTCATCTGATCTGTCTTGTTTAGATCGCACTAGCCGCTAGGGTTAGCGGCTGTGGATCTTTCTGATCTGTGTTCCTGCTTGGATCACACTTGCTCTGGCGGAAGAGCGGTGGATCCTTTCTGCCTAGTTCCTGTTTCTCGTTTGTCTGTCTTGTCTGATACGGGCGCTTGCTGTAGGCTCGATGAGGTAACCGTTAAGCAAGCGTTCACGTTCTTTGTTTCGTGTTTGTCTGTTGATGGTTAGTTAGGCGTGCTTGTCTCTATTGTGCTTATCACGTGGAGACCGCGCATAACCGCGTGCACTGTTGCGAATGAGTGCGGTGTTCGCGGTTAGCTAGCGTTTATTATTTTCCGTATCTTCTCATTGTATGATTTGCTGTGCCTTTGCTATCCTCGTATTCTGTTCTGATCTGCCTTGTGTCACTTCTGGCAATCGCCGTTCTTGGCGGTTGCGTTTCTGTTTCGCACCTGCTGTTGTGTGTGCGCGGTCGCGGGGTGGCGACTAGATTGGCTCACACACATACAACCTGTCCCTTTGCTCGTTCTCATTCGCAATCGCTTCTCTTGCGATTGCGTTCTGCGCTTCGTACAATTCCTGTCTGGCATTTGTGGAGGTACAGAGGATTGGTTCCTCTGCACTCCCCAGCGCCATCTGCCGACAGGAATTTCCCTCTACTGGTGCTTACACCAAAAGCTGGATTCTAGTATCTTGACACGCTTGTGGAGGACCTCTGCAGTGTCAGCGCACTATATGCACTGGTATAATACAGTGTGCTGGCAGACTAAGTGGTTGGACTACAAATGCCAGCAGGCAGCAACTATCTGCAGGCTGTATCTATGTAGTGTCACCCACAAAGAGAGCTATGCTTTAGTAAGTAAATCACACAAATACAGTGGGAAGATATTCACTGGTATAGTACAGTGTGCTGGCAGACACAATGGTAGTCACACAGTGGTGGGCCTACAAATGGTATTTGTAGTCCCACTACTGTGTCTGCCAGCACACTGTATTATACCAGTGCATATCTTCCCACTGTATTTGTGTGATTTAACTTACTAAAGCATAGCTCTCTTTGTGGGTGACACTGCATAGGTACAGCCCACAGACAGTTGTCTGTGGGCTGTATCAATGCAGTGTCACCCACAAATAGAGCTATGCTTTAGTAAGTTAAATCACACAAATACAGTGGGAAGATATGCACGGGCATAATACAGTGTGCTGGGCCTGGCACAGTACAGCAAGGCCCAGCTGCGACAGGGCTGTATCTACTGTATGTGTGTCAGTGTCACACACACACACGCACACACACACACACACACACACAAAACACATCAGAAGAATATTAGCTCTCAAAAGAGCTTTTTTGGGGTGCTTTCAGCAACAAATTTCAGCGAGGAGCAAGCTAACAGCCAAACTAACGCTTTCCCTATCTCGAGTAATGTCTCTCCCTGCTCTCACTAAAACAGCAGCAGCAGACTGAAAAAGTGGCCGACGCTGCTGCGTTTTTAAAGGAGGGACGGGGGTCCAGAAGGGAGTGCAGCCTGACTGTGATGCAGAGAGTCAAAGTTTAGCCCAATGACGAGGTATAGGGGCGGGTCGAACGCACTATGTGTTCGTTACCTGCGATGGGCGCGGATAGCTGACTGGAACGCTGGGCAAACCGTTAGGACCATCTCTAATCACAGTAAACAGCACCATAAAAAAATAGCAATACATGAGGATTCTCAACGGCAACATCAGGCAGCCTGCAGAGAAACTGGGCACCAGTAGACATTTCAGCATGACAATGACCCAAAACACACAGCAAAAGTGGTGAAGAAATGGTTAGCAGACAACAATATTAACATTTTGGAGTGGCCCAGCCAGAGTCCTTACTTGAGTCCAATCGAGAATCTGTGGGGGGAGCTCAGGATCAGGGTGATGGCAAGAAGACCCTCCAACCTGAAAAATTTGGAGCTCATTGCTAAAGGTGAATGGGCAAAAATAACTGTGGAGACATGCAAAAAGCTGGTCTGCAATTATAGGAAGCATTTGAATGCTGTAATAGGCTTTTCTATCGATTATTAAGAAGGGTATGAATAATTTTTTGACTGGGACACTTTTTGCTCAAATGTAAATAAAAGATATTTTTTTTTCCACAATAATGTCTTTTGTACATCGTCTTATTATGTTTTGGGAGACATCTATGTCATTTCCCGTAAACAAAAACTACTTGCTGGTTGAATCAAAGTAACTTAAAGTCAAAATTTGCCAGGGGTATGAGTAATTATGGGCAGCACTGTACAGCCCTGGCTGAGGAGTGCTGACAGGGGGCACAGTCAGGGACAGTAACTACATTTACAACACTGGCGGGGGGGGGGGGTTTGGACACGTTTTGCTAGGCTTGGGGGACATCTAGGCCATAGATTAAATATTCCCTGATGTTTCCTTTAATGGGAAAAAAAACCCTTATGCTATGTATAGCAACTACCGTATTTTTCGGACTATAAGACGCTCCGGACCATAAGACGCACCTAGATTTAGAGGCCCAAAGTCAGGGAAAAAAATCATATTAAACCAGGTGCATCCATGGTGCAGGGGCGTCTTGTGGATCTTCTCCCCCAAGCTCCTGATTGCAGTGGCCTGAGGCAGGGATTAGATTGTAAGATCCTTGGGGTAGTGATTAAGCAGGGAGATAACGCAATATCCCTAGCACCCATGTTTGAGTAGAAGAAGGCATACTTGGCTTCATGGCAGCTGTGAAGCTTGATTGGGCTGAACCTGACTGAAGATCCACGGCTTCATTCAGAGTCAATTGAGGGAGTACACCAGCACAAAGGCCAAACAAATCTAACAGCTTTAATAAACCATCCAAGAAGATAAATACAAGAATAAGCAAGAAAGTTGATGAAAAATCTTTAACTTTTAACAATTTATTTCAAAGGAAAATATTTTTTAACCAAATAAAATGTGCGAGAAAAGGAAATCTCTAGTTCTCTGAATCTTCACCTCAAGATATTTTTTGCCAATGCTGTTATTTTTGGCAAGAGAGCACTACAAGGACAGCATAGCCTATGAAGTTCACAGCTCGGCTCTCCTCCTTCTCTCTTTCTATAGAATGCATGGTGCAGCAGAGACGATTAGCACTACTCACCCTCCTGCACTACTCACCCTCAGCGTCACCCTGCAGTCTGTCCCCGCAGAAGTCTGCCTTGAATAATTATGCCCCCGATCCTTACTACTGGCCACAATGTCCCCTGGCTAAGTTTTGCACTCCCCCACCTCTTAACAACATGGTGCAGCCTGCACATGATTAGCGCTACTCACAATTCCGGAGCGGCTATGTTGCTCTAAATACATTGGCAGAGTCCTTATGATCGGCAGAGTTATGCTGCAGCCCCCACAGATTAGCGTCACCCCACGGTCTGTCCCCGCAGAAGATAAGCATTGCCTCGCAGTCTGTCCCCGCAGAAGATCATCGTCACCTCGCAGCCTGTCCCCGCAGAAGATCAGCGTCACTCTGCAGTCTGTCCTGGATGCAGCGGCTCTATAAACAGCGCGGGTGTTCTTCTGTACTGTGTAGCTTGATGACCGGGAGCGGTGGCTTTGATCTTTATACACACGCGGCGCTCTTTCCGTATGGTAGCTTGATGACGTCATCAAGCTACCATATGGAAAGAGCGCCGCGTGTGTATAAAGATCAAAGCCACCGCTCCCGGTCATCAAGCTACACAGTACAGAAGAACACCCGCGCTGTTTATAGAGCCGCTGCATCCAGGACAGACTGCAGAGTGACGCTGATCTTCTGCGGGGACAGGCTGCGAGGTAACGATGATCTTCTGCGGGGACAGACTGCGAGGCAATGCTTATCTTCTGCGGGGACAGACCGTGGGGTGACGCTAATCTGTGGGGGCTGCAGCATAACTCTGCCGATCATAAGGACTCTGCCAATGTATTTAGAGCAACATAGCCGCTCCGGAATTGTGAGTAGCGCTAATCATGTGCAGGCTGCACCATGTTGTTAAGAGGTGGGGGAGTGCAAAACTTAGCCAGGGGACATTGTGGCCAGTAGTAAGGATCGGGGGCATAATTATTCAAGGCAGGAGGGAAGGAGGGAGCCCCGGGACAACTAGACTGCCGGGGATTTAGGAGAGTCATTTGCTACATTCGGACTATAAGACGCACCAACATTTTCCCCCTCTTTTTTTATGAAAAAAGTGCGTCTTATAGTCCGAAAAATACGGTATGTACTTGATTGATCTTTTTTTGTTTTTTTGTTTTTTTTCTAGAGAAACATTGAGGGAAGTACTTCACTTGCTGAGGAGTACAGGCAGTACTCAGGTAGAATATATCATTAGAACTATGAAGAAATGGGGAAAGGAGAATCGTGTACCAGTTTAACTAGTACATACCATAATCAAGATGCAACCTTATCAAGATATCTCTGGAGTGGAATACGGTCTTGGGTTCTTCAAGGACATCACATTTTCTTGAGTTAATTTTTTTGTTTTATTTAAAATAAAACAATAACGTTTTAGATACACAGTTTTTACTAAAGGTGATATAATAGGCTTTTGTATCATAATTTATAAATCAAAATAATCTAATAATAAAGCACAACTTACTTTTCATGTGTACATCATTTCCCCTTGTTTATATTTATTATTATTATTATTAGTAGTAGTAGTAGTAGTAGTAGTAGTAGTAGTAGTAGTAGTAGTAGTAGTAGTAGTAGTACTAGGAATTAGAGCTTGGTCAGTGGCAAAGAGACTCTTGGAAAAGCATAAAGGCGCTTATTCAATTCCTTTTTTTTCCTAACTTTTCTCCTAGGATATAATTTTTAATCTTCCACTTAAAATAACTTTTTAGCACTCTGCAGTTGAGTTATTACCAAAAAGTAGGTGAAAAAGTACTGTCAACATTATTCTAAATATTTATTTGCTTGCTGGTGGCTTAAAGGCCATTTGATTCATAAGGTGTGAAAATATCACTTAGGATAAACGTTAGCAGAACAGGTGAATTGAATAGGGGCTATAATCTGTTAGGACGGACAAGGACAGGTGATAGATTTGTAAGAGTCTGATTTGTTGTGATCACTTCCTGCTTGGCATAGGACCAGCAAACATAGCCTTATATATCTATCACTTAATGAAACTGACCACATGCTTCTCCATAGGTTCTGAAGCATACAAACAACACTATTAGATATTGTGTTGAATTTTTTTGGGACAATCTTGAAAGTTTCAAGAGCTGGAGAGTGATGAATTGTTTGTTGCATTCATTAAATCCTACAGACTCCTATTGTCAATAAAAAAAAATAACCATTTTGGAATTTCTCAAATATCAATAAAATTGTGATTGAGAAGTGGCTTTATATAGCTATAGTTATATACTGTATATCGGAGTTTTAGTGAAAGGATTACCATAGATCTTCAGCATAATAGGTGTGATTGAAAAAGAGACATCTGTATGTAAATATATACTGATTTCATAGGTATTACTGCATATATCTACATGCCCCATAAATCTTCAATTTGTATGGCATGTTGTGCATTAGCAAGACTAGAGTACTTATCAGAAAGTAAGGTATGTAAGGCACCTGCTAAGAAATATACAGTATAATGCTTTTGTAAGTACCATTATGCATATGCCTCCGCCCCAGATATCCATCTGGCTTTGTGCTTGCAACTGTATAACTCGGAGCTGAGATTTTCTGACTGTTACTCCTATTGGGCTAGCACCGTGCTGTGGAGTACTGTGGGCTAGCACCGTGCTGTGGAGTACTGCGGTCGTGTTACGAGCACATCGCGCAGCAGTTAGGAGCATTGCACGTAAGTTAAGATTTGCATGCTACGCTCATTTTCACAGTGCCCACTAACTGACAGGAGCACGAACCCTTCAGTCAACTGTCAAGTCCAAAGAACAGCTAACTTCAGAATAAGTAAGTAGAAGGGTGGAAGAACATGAATGAGTCACCCTTGAAACTGACTATCCCTGGAGGATGGACTGCAAGATGGTGAACAAGTTTAACAGACTACTTGCAAATTGGTGCTGGGGTACATGGACTATAAGTCGTTTGATATGGAATGCTTCTGATGTAGATGCAGGTCTGGAGAAATTTCTCCCCCATATGTAGGCCTCTAGTTCTACCTGGGAAAAGCAATTATGCATGCATAAAGGAGAGTCTCACACCGTATGATTCGGTATAATGCTCTGTTTCCCGAAAATTCGGGAAGAGCATTTATTAAAGGGACTCCGAGCTCAAAAAAAAAAAGAAAGTTGTACTCACCATGGGCCTTCTCCAGCCCAGTGCTGGTCGGGAGGTCCCACGCCGGCGTCCTGGCTCCTCTCCTTCTCCCCGCTCCGGAATGGCTGGCAGGCCGCAGCCCGGGCGACACTCTCCCGAGTGTCGGGCTTCTTCTTCCGCATATGACGCGGATTACGTCACACGCCGGCCGCCTCGCGTCATCATGGCGGCCGGCGTGAAAGTACTGCGCATGCGCGAACAAAGCGCGCATGCGCAGTACTTTCACGCCGGCCGCCATGATGACGCGAGGCGGCCGGCGTGTGACGTAATCCGCGTCATATGCGGAAGAAGAAGCCCGACACTCGGGAGAGTGTCGCCCGGGCTGCGGCCTGCCAGCCATTCCGGAGCGGGGAGAAGGAGAGGAGCCAGGACGCCGGCGTGGGACCTCCCGACCAGCACTGGGCTGGAGAAAGCCCATGGTGAGTACAACTTTCTTTTTTTTTTTGAGCTCGGAGTCCCTTTAAGCTTATGACTTAGGTTTAATCACATGTAATCATACGTATAAAGTGGGTTGTATTAGGAACATACATATTCATGACATACTGTATACATTCCATATAAGATAATGACCTCAATTCACTAAGCTTTATCAAACACTTTATCAAATGTTTGATAATTTACCTCGTGAGTAAAATCTAATTTTGAATTCGCTAAGGTGTTATATGTTTATCGAACGTTTTATCGATAAACACCTTAGTGAATTCAAAATTAGATTTTACCCATGAAGTAAATTATCAAATGCTTGATAAAATGTTTGATAAAGTTTAGTGAATTGAGGCCAATGTTACAATAATTACACAATAGGCTAGATTGTGCATTGGCTAGAAAAATCTGTTGATATAAGCATTCTGAGTGATATGTCCTGTTACGAAGAAGTCACGGGCGCATCTTGTCATCTGTCTGGTAATTCTGTCTGTTTCCAAAAGCTGCAAGCTAAGCAGGATATGTGTCTGGTATAGATGGATTTATCTGATATGCATTTGAAGGGAATGAACTTATTTGTAAACATCAGCAAATTATCAAGCATTATCAATACATTTAATTAAGTATCTGAACCGTGCATTTCCTTCCCTACATATTAATTGATAATTGCATGCTACATTAAAGAGTGAGTGTGCATCATAAATGCCATTACATTTCTGGGTCCATGGGTCTCTCGATATTAGCGCATGCGCTAATATTAATTCACGCTGTTTGCGCGCAGTAGGTTTAATTAATCAAGCCCAGTAGGAGTAATAGTCAGCAAATCTCAGCCAGCAAAAATGGCTCCGTGTAATAGAGATTGTGTATGCTTATACCAGAAAGCTATGTCCAGGATGGAGAAAAACTCAGTGAGATTGGGGTGCTCAAAGACAAAGGGGAGCTCGAGGATAGATAAGTAATAGGTTCACCGGGTAGTTTTCGAGATTTTTATTATATACATTTTAATAGTTGTGAAGTATGAAGAGGAGGCACACCTTCCAATGAGTAGATGGGATGTGCCAAAGCCGTCCGGATACCAACCGGATATAACTGAAGCAAACGATAGGCTGGCACCATCCAAAATGTATTTCAGCTCTTTTATTAAGATTTCATCAAAACAGCCTGTCACAAGAATGCGACGTTTCGAAGGACATTTCTTTATCAAGCATATGACAGGACTGTCATATGCTTGATAAAGAAATGTCCTTCGAAACGTCGCATTCTTGTGACAGGCTGTTTTGATGAAATCTTAATAAAAGAGCTGAAATAAGATGAAATCTTAATAAAAGAGCTGAAATACATTTTGGATGGTGCCAGCCTATCGTTTGCTTCATACATTTTAATAGTGTTAGAAATGAGAGTTGTACCTTCCGTACTTGCAGAGACCCTATACCTTTATATTACTCCACACAGGGATTCATAGGAGCCTGCTATGTCCACTTCTGTAGCCAGACCTACGGAAGGATGCTCCAAAATATTTTTTAGCAGGTAATGATCTAATTCATTGTGTATGGGAGTGCCCTGTGGTGTTTTGGGAGAAGTTATGTAGATTAATTAAGAGAATGTTGCAATCATGATGTGTGAAGGGATCCATCGATGCTGCTCTTTATTTATTGTGAGCCTGATAGAAAAGACACTTCTAAGTATAAACCAACGAAACTGGTACATAAGTGCTAATGGCAGCCAGAGAGGTTATTTTTAATAGATGGATTTATCCTACCACACCTTTTCTAGGGGAACTTGAAAAAGTATAAAGGTTTGATTTACGGTAACAATAAAAATATACCTACTGTAGCCCATAAAAAAAAATTAAAACGAAAAAAAAAAAATTCAACATGGAGAAGGTTTATTGAATTTTATTATAGCCCCTCAGAAACAGCAGTGTTGATGGATCCTTTCAAATACACCTCATGGCATTGCAAAGAGCAGCTAACCGGTACATTTAGGAAACTAGAGATTAAGACATCAATTGGTTAAAGTATGTATAGAAAATTATACCAGACCTTACTTTAACTACTTTGGCCTCCTGGACGTACTAGCTACGACCAGGAGGCCATGTGCGCGTCCGCGCGCTCCCGCGGCTGATCGCGCGCGTGCACGCGCGCTCCCGGCCGCGGATCGTTAGCCCACGAAAGCTATGGTGCCCGATCACTGATTCCTCTCCCCCCCCGCAGAAAAAGCGACAGCTTCTCTCAGAAGCTACGCTTTTTCTGGCTGTTGCGTCCCCCATGCGTCCCTCTAAGCGTATGTTACGCTTAGAGTGACGTCATGTAAACAAACTCATGGCCGCCATCTTGTGGCCAAAAAGTAAAACTACAACTAAAAGTAAAAAAAATAAAACTCAACACACATTTACATTATAAAAGTACTGTTTACATCCCACCCTCCCAAAAAATACCCAAATAAAATGTTTAATATAAAAAAAACAACATTACAATAATAAAAAAAAACAAAAACATGTAAATATTTACCTAAGGGTCTAAACTTTTTAAATATCAATGTAAAGATGAAATATTTCTATATTTTTTTTTATTTTAAACTTGTAAATAGTGATAGATGCAGAACGGAAAAAATGCACCTTTATTTCCAAATAAAATATTGTCACCATACATTGTTATAGGGACATAATTTTAACGGTGTAATAACCGGGACATATTGGCAAATACAATACGTGAGTTTTAATTATGGAGGCATGTATTATTTTAAAACTATAATGGCTGAAAACTGAGAAATAATGAATTTTTTCAGTTTTTTTCTTATTCTTCCTGTTAAAATGCATTTACAGTAAAGTAGCTCTTAGCAAAATGTACCACCCAAAGAAAGCCTAATTGGTGGCGGAAAAAACGAGATATAGATAAGTTCATTGTGATAAGTAGTGATAAAGTTATAGGCTAATGAATGGGAGGTGAACATTGCTCGGATGCATAAAGTGAAAACGACTGAAGGCTGAAGTGGTTAATTAACAAAATTTTTACCTTTATTGAACACCAATTTAAAATGATCACTGAATAAAAACTTTAAAATTATCGGTTTGCACACCATGATGTCAGTTTGCACAGCCAGCTGTACTGCTGTGAACCATTAGCACACATACACTTACAGTATACCACAGGGATCCCATGCATACGACAACAAACAAAACCTAAGCCTTTAGAGATGGCAATTCCTTCTATTAGGAGGTGGTGCTGTATACCAAACTGGAAATTCTCTTAGCTGCATACAGGGGTGTAACTAGAGACCACTGAGCCCCCCTGCAAAACTTTGGATGCCCCCCCAACCATCCCCCCCCCCCCCCCCCCCCCCCACCACCACCACCAGCAAAAACCGCCCCCTACCTCCAAAAATAAATCGGGCAGGATAAATATATATATTTTTTAAAAATACACAGGGTAAAGCCCCCCATCGTCTCTGCAGCCACAGCCACCCATCACAGACACCATACTTTACAGGCATTACACATCTCACACACACACACACACACACACACACACACACACACACACACACACAATCACACACACATCACAGGCATTACACATCTCACACACACACACAATCACACACACATCACAGGCATTACACATCTCACACACAATCACACACACATCACAGGCATTACACATCTCACACACACAACACAGGCATTACACATCTGACGCACACACACAATCACACACACATCACAGGCATTACACATCTCACACACCACAGGCATCACACACCACACACACACACACACACACAAAACATAGGCATCACACACACACACACACACACACATCACAGGCATCACACACCACACACAGACACACAACACAGGAATTACACATCTCACACTTACACACACACATCACAGGCATTACACACCACACACACACACACACACACACATCACAGGCATTACACACCACACACACACACAACACAGGCATTACACACACACACACACACACACACACACACACACACACACACACCACAGGCATTACACACATCACAGGCAATACACCCCCCCCCCCCCCACACACACACACACACACACATCACAGGCATCACACACCTCACACACACACACACATCACAGACATCACACACAATCACAGGCAATACAGACACACTACACATCTCAGGCTGTGTGTCTCACATGGCAGCGGCAGAGCGACACATTCTTCTTTCTGGCATGGATCATGTTGCCCTGTGTCCGTCCAGCGTGCGTGAGGGGGCGGGGAGAGGGTGCGAGGAAGCGTCCAAGCAGGAGGTGGAAAAGAAGCATGCCTCCAGGTCCTAGTGCCCGCTGCACTCTGCAGGAACAGCCTGCTCCAAGAACAAAAAATTTTTTTCCTGTGCGTGCGTGCGCCCGCTCGTTAAGGCATATGGGCGGGCGGTGAGCCTCAGAGCCACGGGCACACAATCACACACACATCACAGGCATTACACATCTCACACACAATCACACACACATCACAGGCATTACATATCTCACACACAAACACACACATCACAGGCATTACACATCTCACACACACACACACAACACAGGCATTACACATCTGACGCACACACACAATCACACACACATCACAGGCATTACACATCTCACACACACACACACACACACACACCACAGGCATCACACACCACACACACACACATACACACACACACACACACACACACAAAACATAGGCATCACACACACACACACACACACACACAAAACACAGGAATTACACATCTCACACTTACACACACACATCACAGGCATTACACACCACACACACACACACACACACAACACAGGCATTACACACACACACACACATCACAGGCATTACACACCTCACACACACACACACACAGCACAGAAATTACACATCTCACACTTACACACACACAAAACACAGGCATTACACACATCACAGGCATTACACACCCCACACACACACACACACACACACACACACACACACACACACACACACTCACACATCACAGGCATCACACACCTCACACACACACACACACACACACATCACAGGCATCACACACAATCACAGGCATTACAGACACACTACACATCTCAGGCTGTGTGTCTCACATGGCAGCGGCAGAGCGACACATTCTTCTTCCTGGCATGGATCATGTTGCCCTGTGTCCGTACTGTGTGCATGAGGGGGCGGGGAGAGGGTGCGAGGAAGCGTCCAAGCAGGAGGTGAAACAGAAGCATGCCTCCAGGTCCTAGTGCCCGCTGCACTCTGCAGGAACAGCCTGCTCCAAAAACAATAATTTTTTTTTCCTGTGCGTGCGCCCGCTCGTTAAGGCATATGGGCGGGCGGTGAGCCTTAGAGCCACGGGCCCCCTGTCAGGTTTCTCCCCCTCTGGGCCCCACTGCGGCCGCATGCCTTGCAGGGCCGGTAATTACGCCCCTGGCTGCATAGTTTCAATCACATCAAAGGGATGACATCAGTGTTTAACCACTTAAGGACTGCAGTCATAAAATCCCTTAAGGACCAGACACTTTGTTTCCATTCAGACCACTGCCACTTTAACAGTTTATTGCTCATTCATACAACCTACTATCTAAATGAATTTTACCTCCCTTTCTTGTCACTAATACAGCTTTTTTTGGTGCTATTTGATTGCTGCTGTGATTTAGTCTTTATTATATTCATCAAAAAATATTTTTTTAACTTTCTGTGCTGACATTTTTCAAATAAAGTAAAATTTCTATATACATTTTTGTCCAAATTTATTGTGCTACGTGTCTTTGATAAAAAAAAATCCAATAAGGGGCAGCACGGTGGCGTAGCGGTTAGCTCTCTCGCCTTGCAGCACTGGGTCCCTGGTTCGAATCCCAGCCAGGGCACTATCTGCAAAGAGTTTGTATGTTCTCTCCGTGTCTGCGTGGGTTTCCTCCGGGCACTCCGGTTTCCTCCCACATTCCAAAAACATACAAATAAGTTAATTGGCTCCCCCTAAAATTGGCCCTAGACTACAGTACTTACACTACATAATATAGACATATGGTAGGGATTAGATTGTGAGCTCCTTTGAGGGACAGTTAGTAACAAGATATATATATATACACTGTACAGCGCTGCGTAATATGTCAGCGCTATATAAATACTAAATAATAATCATAATAATAATAAGTGTATATTTATTGGTTTGGGTAAAAGTTATAGCGTTTACAAACTATGGTGCAAAAAGTGAATTTTCACATTTTGAAGCATCTCTGACTTCTCTGAGCACCTGTCAGGTTTCATGAGGTGCTAGAATTCCAGGATAGTATA
The DNA here is from genome assembly GCF_040937935.1 of Hyperolius riggenbachi. Lineage (NCBI taxonomy): Eukaryota > Metazoa > Chordata > Amphibia > Anura > Hyperoliidae > Hyperolius > Hyperolius riggenbachi. Next base: position 181,741,949 of record NC_090651.1, on the reverse strand, counting down.
AATACCCCCCAAATGACCCCATTTTGGAAAGAAGACAACATCCCAAAGTATTCACTAAGAGGCATGGTGAGTTCATAGAAGATTTAATTTTTTGTCACAAGTTGGCGGAAAATGGCACTTTGTGACAAAAAAATAAAAAAAAAATTCCATTTCTGCTAACTTGTGACAAAAAATAATGAAATCTGCCACGGACTCACCATGCCCCTCTCTGAATACTTTGGGGTGTCTACTTTCCAAAATGGGGTTATTTGTGTGGTGTGTTTACTGTCCTGGCATTTTGGGGGGTGCTAAATTGTAAGCACCCCTGTAAAGCCTAAAGGTGCTCATAGGACTTTGGGCCCCTTAGCGCACCTAGGCTGCAAAAAAGTGTCACACATGTGGTGTCGCCGTACTCAGAAGAAATAGTATGTGTTTTTGGGTGTATTTTTACACATACCCTTGCTGGGTGGGAGAAATAAGTAAATGACAATTTTTTTTATTTTTTTACACATAATTGTCCATTTACAGAGATATTTCTCCCACCCAGCATGGGTATGTGTAAAAATACACCCCAAAACACATTATACTACTTCTCCTGAGTACGGCAATACCACATGTGTGACACTTTTTTGCAGCCTAGGTGCGCTAAGGGGCCCAACATTCTATGAGTACCTTTAGGATTTCACAGGTCATTTTGAGGCATTTAGTTTCTAGACTACCGTATTTGTCGCCGTATAATACGCACTTTTTCTCCCCCAAAAATGGGGAGAAAAAGTCCCTGCGTCTTATACGGCAAAGGCAGGGAATCCCCGACTTAATAACACCCACCGATACAGATCCGCTGACCCGCCGCCATCAAGATTCCCTGCCTTTCTGTGCCTGCCTTCCCCGTGCCTGCCTGAGTCTCCTGGCCCCCCGGGTGGAGTGTCAATAGCGGCGGCAACTTACCTTTGGCAGGCTCCCGAGCTGATCCTAGATCATTGCGCTGCCCCCCGCTAGCCTCCTCTGCCTCCCCCCTGCTTATCTGGCCCCCCCCCCGGGTGTAGGAATAAGTAGCGGTAGCTTACCTCTGCAGTGCGCCCGCGATGACTGCAGACATCTTCCAGGCACTTCTCGCTCTAGTGACCGGCTTTGAACTGCGTGTCATCAGTTCAAGCCGGTCACTAGAGCGAGAAGTGCCGGGAAGACGGATGTCTGCAGTCATCGCGGGCGCACTGCGGAGGTTAGCTGTGGCTGGATAGTGTAATGGTTAAGGGTTCTGCCTCTGACACGGGAGACCAGGGTTCAAATCTCGGCTCTGCCTGATCAGTAAGCCAGCACCTATTCAGCAGGAGACCTTAGGCAAGTCTCCCTAACACTGCTAGTCCTAGTGGCTGCAGCTCTGGCGCTTTGAGTCCGCCAGGAGAAAAGCGCTATATAAGTGTTTGTCTTTGTAAGCTACCGCTACTTGCTCCTACACCCGGGGGGGGGGGGGGGGGCAGATAAGCAGGGGGGAGGCAGAGGAGGCTAGCGGGGGCAGCGCAATGATCTAGGATCAGTGCAGGAGCCTGCCAAAGGTAAGTTGCCACCGCTATTGACACTCCATCCGGGGGGGGGGGGGGGGCAGGAGACGCAGGCGGGAGGGAGGAAGGCAGGGGGGCACACAAGGACACACGTGGGGGCACAGCAGGACATATGCGGGGCACAGGAGCACACATGAGGGGGCACAGAAAGACACATGGGGGCACATGAGGACACATGGGGGGCACAGGAGGACATATAGGGGCTCAGGAGCACACATGAGGACACACAGGAGGACACATGGGGAGGCACAGAAGGACACATGGGGGGCACAGAAGTACACATGGGGGGCACATGTGGACACATGGGGGGCACATGAGAACACACAGGAGGACACATGGGGGGCACAGAAGTACACATGGGGGGCACATGAGGACACAGGAGGACACATGGGGGCACAGAAGGACACATGGGGGGAACATGAGGACACACAGGAGGACACATGGGAGGCACAGAAGGACACATGGGGGCACATGAAGACACACAGAAGGACACATGGGGATATGGGGGGCACAGGAGCACACATGAGGATACACAGAAGGACATGTACAAGACGCTCCTAGAATATGGATGCACTAGGTTTAGTATTTTTTTCCCCTGGTTTGTGCCCTCAAATCCTGGGTGCGTCTTATATTCCGGAGCGTCTTATACGGCGTGAAATACGGTACTCCTCACGGTTTAGGGCCCCTAAAATGCCAGGGCAGTATAGGAACCCTACAAGTGACCCCATTTTTATAAAAAAGACACCCCAAGGTATTCCGTTAGGTGTATGGTGAGTTCAGTTAGTGGAAAATGACACTTTGTGAAAAAACAAATAAAAATCATTTCCGCTAACTCGTGACAAAAAAAATCTTCTATGAACTCACCATACTCCTAACAGAATACCTTAGGGTGTCTTCTTTCTAACATGGGGTCACTTGTGGGGTTCCTATACTGCCCTGGCATTTTAGGGGCCCAAAACCCGTGAGGAGTAGTCTAGAAACCAAATGCCTAAAAATGACTGTTCAGGGGTAGAGACCAGCAGTGATCAGAAAAAAAAATGCTGTCACTGCGGTGGGGCGGGTGAGGGTTTGGCCAGGTGATCAGAAGCCCGCAGGGGGCAGATTAGGGCCTGATCTGATGGATAGGAGTGCTAGGGGGTGACAGGTGGTGACAGGAGGTGATTGATGGGTGTCTCAGGGGGTGATTAGAGGGGAGAATAGATGCAATCAATGCACTGGGGAGGTGATCGGAAGGGGGTCTGAGGGAGATCTGAGGGTTTGGCCAAGTGATCAGGAGCCCACACGGGGAAAATTGGGGCCTGATCTGATGGGTAAGTGTGCTAGGGGGTGACAGGAGGTGATTGATGGGTGTCTCAGGGTGTGATTAGAGGGGGGAATAGATGCATGCAATGCACTGGGGAGGTGATTGGAAGGGGGTCTGAGGGTGTGGGCGGGTAATTGGGTGCCCGCAAGGGGCAGATTAGGGTCTGATCTGATGGGTAGCAGTGACAGGTGGTGACAGGGGGTGATTGATGGGTGATTGGTGGGTGATTAGAGGGGAGAGCAGATGTAAATAATGCACTGGGGATGTGATAAGGGGGGGGAGGGGTCTGAGGGCAATCTGAGGGTGTGGGCGGTGTTTGGGTGCCTGCAAGGGGTAGATTAGGGTCTGACCTGATGGGTAGCAGTGACAGGGGGTGATTGATGGGTGATTAGAGGGGAGACCAGATGTAAATAATGCACTGGGGAAGTGATGGGGGGGGGGGGTCCTGAGGGCAATCTGAGGGTTTGGGTGGGAGTTTGGGTGCCCGCAAGGGGCAGATTAGGGTCTGATCTGATGGGTAGCAGTGACAGGGGGTGACGTGGCGATTGATAGGTGAGCAGGGTGTGATTAGAGGTAAGAATAGATGCAAGGAATGCATCTATTCTTACCTCTAATCACAGGGGGGTCTGAGGGCGATCTGGGGGTGGGGGGTCTGAGGGCGATTTGAGGGGTTGGGCGGGTAATTGGGTGCCCGCAAGGGGCAGATTAGGGTCTGATCTGATGGGTAGCAGTGACAGGGGGTGATTGACAGGTGATGAGTGGATGATTACAGGGAACGTTAGATGTATACAGTACACAGGGGGGTCTGGGGAGGATCTGAGGGTGTGGGGGTTGATCAGGAGCCCCCAGGGGGAAGTTTAGGACCTGATCTAAAAAATAGTGTTGACAGGTAGTGACAGGGAGTAATTGATGGGTGATTAGGGGGTGATTGGGGGGGGTCTGAGGGGTGCGATCAGGGGACAGGGGGGGCAGATCAGTGTGTTTGTGTGCTTACCAGGAGGGCTGCCTCCTGCCATGGTGGTTCCTCGATCACTGGGACCACCAGGGCAGGAGGCAGCCTGTATAATATGCTTTGTATAGATTCCAAAGTGTATTATACGCTTCTAACGTGGCAGATCGGGGGTTAACAACCCACCGGCACTGCTAATTGGCCAGAGGGTTGACGTAGCGGGTGGGCGGAGCCTAATGGCGGCGGATGCGCGCAATCCACGGCGATTTAGTCCCCCAGGTGCCGCCGCCAATTGCCGTTATGCGGTCCTAGGGGTGCCACTTTGCTGCCGCCAATTGGCTATGGGCGGTCGGCAAGTGGTTAAAGTCACATAATGTAAGCAAACTGCCATTGAGCCTAGTCTTACAGTGGACGAACTGGTTAGCATGCCATGAATCACATGCAGTGTCTCTAACAAAAGTATGCACTGTCCTGAGATTAAAAATCCGCCACACAGAGGCTCTCGCCTTTCACTTCACAGTGGGCATCGTCCGGCTCTCCATCTATCATTCCTCACAGCTGCTGCCTGTCACTAATTGGTTAGACCAATGTGCAGATGGGGACATCGTGGTGCAAAGACCAGTGGTGGTGCTCTGCTCCGTGTGAGTATAGGTGCACAGCTGGCGTTGTTGCGAGAGCTTCTTTGTCTCACCACCTGTATCGCTTCCAGCTGGTAACAAAGTGACAAGGAAGCGGTCAGGTGACAAGGAAGCGGCATCCTGGATCAGAACTTCAAGCTGTAGAGACTCATACTAGAATAAGTTACGCCCCGCTTTCATTATACTCTCTGCTGCATTGTACAAATTAACAGTAGAAGTCAGTGGTGTTCCGCTCAGAACCTTAGCCCACAGATTGTGCAAGAACCAGGCTGCTCAGACCCACAATGACAAGAAGTGAAGGTTTAGTCTTCACATTATCAGGTGAAGATAAAAATGTTTTATTTAATCAGACATAAGGCTAAAATCCATACTGATTCCATGCTGCACGTCGTCCTTAATCATAGCATAGGTACAAAGTGTCGGGAATGGTCATTAAAGGGGCACTATGGCGAAAAATTTTACAATGTAAAATATGTGCAAACATATACAAATAAGAAGTACATTTTTTCCAGAGTAAAATGAGCCATACATTTCTTTTCTCCTATGTTGTTGTCACTTACAGTAGGTTGTAGAAATCTGGCAGAAACAACAGATTTTGGACTAGTCCATCCATAGGGGATTCTCAGGGATTTATTTTTTTTCAAAAACACTTAGTGAATGACAGTTGCTCTGTCCAATTGCCAAAAAACTGTGTAGTGAATAGAGAAGTTGTCCAGCATCATTGTTTAAATCCTTTTTAGGGAATGAAAGCCTTGCCCTATGAAGAGATGGACGAGTCCAAAACCTGTCACTTCTGTCACATTTCTACTACCTACTGTAAGTGACAGCATATATATATGTGTGTGTGTATATATACTGTGTGTGTATATACAGTGGTGTGAAAAACTATTTGCCCCCTTCCTGATTTCTTATTCTTTTGCATGTTTTTCACACTTAAATGTTTCTGCTCATCAAAAACCGTTAACTATTAGTCAAAGATAACATAATTGAACACAAAATGCAGTTTTAAATGATGGTTTTTATTATTTAGTGAGAAAAAAACCTCAAAACTTACATGGCCCTGTGTGAAAAAGAAATTGCCCCCTGAACCTAATAACTGGTTGGGCCACCCTTAGCATCAATAACTGCAATCAAGCGTTTGCGATAACTTGCAACAAGTCTTTTACAGCGCTCTGGAGGACTTTTGGCCCACTCATCTTTGCAGAATTGTTGTAATTCAGCTTTATTTGAGGGTTTTCTAGCACGAACCGCCTTTTTAAAGGTCATGCCACAACATCTCAATAGGATTCAGGTCAGGACTTTGACTAGGCCACTCCAAAGTCTTCATTTTGTTTTTCTTCAGCCATTCAGAGGTGGATTTGCTGGTGTGTTTTTGGTCATTGTCCTGCTGCAGCACCCAAGATCGCTTCAGCTTGAGTTGACAAACAGATGGCCGGACATTCTCCTTCAGGATTTTTTGGTAGACAGTAGAATTCATGGTTCCATCTATCACAGCAAGCCTTCCAGATCCTGAAGCAGCAAAACAACCCCAGACCATCACACTACCACCACCATATTTTACTGTTGGTATGATGTTCTTTTGCTGAAATGCTGTGTTACTTCTATGCCAGATGTAACGGGACAGGCACCTTCCAAAAAGTTCAACTTTTGTCTCGTCGGTCCACAAGGTATTTTCCCAAAAGTCTTGGCAATCATTGAAATGTTTTTTTAGCAAAATTGAGACGAGCCTTTGTTTTTTTTGCTTAAAAGTGGTTTGCGCCTTGGATATCTGCCATGCAGGCCGTTTTTGCCCAGTCTCTTTCTTATGGTGGAGTCGTGAACAATGACCTTAATTGAGGCAAGTGAGGCCTGCAGTTCTTTAGATGTTGTCCTGGGGTCTTTTGTGGCCTCTCGGATGAGTTTTCTCTGCACTCTTGGGGTAATTTTGGTCGGCCGGCCACTCCTGGGAAGGTTTATCACTGTTCCATGTTTTTGCCATTTGTGGATAATGGCTCTCACTGTGGTTCGCTGGAGTCCCAAAACTTTAGAAATGGCTTTATAACCTTTACCAGACTGATAGATCTCAATTACAGTACTTTTGTTCTCATTTGTTCCTGAATTTCTTTGGATCTTGGCATGATATCTAGCTTTTGAGGTGCTTTTGGTCTACTTCTCTGTGTCAGATAGCTCCCATTAAAGTGATTTCTTGATTGAAACAGGTGTGGCAGTAATCAGGCCTGGGGGTGACTACAGAAATTGAAATCAGGTGTGATAAACCACAGTTAAGTTATTTTTAAACAAGGGGGGCAATCACTTTTTCACACAGGGCCATGTAGATTTGGAGTTTTTTTTTCTCACTAAATAATAAAAACCATCATTTAAAACTGCATTTTGTGTTCAATTATGTTATCTTTGACTAATAGTTAATGGTTTTTGATGAGCAGAAACATTTAAGTGTGACAAACATGCAAAAGAATAAGAAATCAGGAAGGGGGCAAATAGTTTTTCACACCACTGTATATATATATATATATACATACGCTAGTGACCTTGGCCCGTTTAAAAATGGGCTAGGTCCGTCACCGAAAAAAAATGATATTGTTTGTCAATCATCTGCGCCAATAATAAGGGGTCCACCCCTCTTCTTCAGAGCTCTGAAGAAGAGGGGCGGACCCCTTGAAACGTCTGCCATTCATTACATTGTGCAAAGTGACGTCACTCTGAACAGCACGATCTTGTACCCTATCGGCGGGCACTTTCGATATCTGCGTGCAGCGCTAGACATCTGAGGCTGCATGAATGCTGGTCTCTCTCCGCTTGTTGAAACGGCCGTCCTTTAGCGGAGGGTTGAGATGAAGATATCTGTTACCTAACAAGCCATCCACTCTGGACGGGTAATGTATGAATGGTTACCCAGTTTATTGCTGATCTGCAACTTGATTGTACAGTACAGAAGCAGCTGCTTAATCTTGCACACAGGTCACAGGACTTACTCCAGCGGCTCTATCATTTGGATTTAAAGAGACTCTATGTACACACATAACTATATATCAGCATATCCATATGGGATTAATACCTCTGCCTCTACAATTGTTGGAACAGCTGCTTTTAGCTTTTTGACAGAAGATTGTTTTAATAGCTGTGCACAGCACATTTTTTGTTGTTGATTTACAACAATTGTTTAATTTTAGAAGATTTGATTTAGCGCATGTTTTTGCTTTGGGCACAGTTTTTTCTCTTTGCAGTGAATAGTGTGTTTGGGTAATGCATGCTTGTTGATTATTGATGGTTTAACCAGCCGGGCGGTATGGACGAGCTCAGCTCGTCCATCACCGCCGGAGGCTGCCGCTCAGGCCCTGCTGGGCCGATTTTCATCAAATAAAAAGCAGCACACGCAGCCGGCACTTTGCCAGCCGCGTGTGCTGCCTGATCGCCGCCGCTCTGCGGCGATCCGCCGCGAGCAGCGGCGAAAGAGGGTCCCCCCAGCCGCCTGAGCCCTGCGCAGCCGGAACAAATAGTTCCGGCCAGGAACTAGGGCTGGATCGGAGGCGGCTGACGTCAGGACGTCGGCTGACGTCCATGACGTCACTCCGCTCGTCGCCATGGCGACGAAGTAAACAAAACACGGAAGGCCGCTCATTGCGGCCTTCCGTGTCACTTTTGGCCGCCGGAGGCGATCAGAAGAACGCCTCCGGAGCGCCCTCTAGTGGGCTTTCATGCAGCCAACTTTCAGTTGGCTGCATGAAATAGTTTTTTTTTTATTTAAAAAAAACCCTCCCGCAGCCACCCTGGCGATCTTAATAGAACACCAGGGTGGTTAAAAAGGGTTAAGGACCCAGGAGATACATGCTGCTGGTTGTTTTAATTAATAAAGAGCATTTATTACTTCACAATAGCGCTGTGGATTGAACTTTATTATAGGTCCGTCACCGCTGCCAGCGGACCTGCTCGCTGCGCGCACACGTCCGGCTGGCCGGTCACCTACTGGCTGTCCTGCTCCCTGTCCAAAGGATGTCCCTGCGGCAGTAGCGCAAACGCAGGGACACACACACACACTAACAATGGGACGCAGGGACACAGAGGATGTGTGTGTGTGTGTGTGTGTGTGTATATATGTGTGTATATATAAGTATTATTATTGATTTATAAAGCGCCAACATATTCCGTGGTGCTGTACAAAGTAAGAAACAAACGTGGGGTACATAATAATACAGACAATGGTGTACACCAATATGCAAGATGCATAATTAGTGACAAAATACAAAAAATGATATAAAATACAGAATACAAAATATAGAATTGGTAATGACAGGGATAAAAGTAACATGATGAATAAAATGTATAATGATTCCCAAGACACAAAAGGGGGAGAGAGCCCTGCCCTTGCGAGCTTACAATCTAATAATAGTAATAATTACTTACTATAGTCAATTTTGTTTCAACTGCAAAAACAACCAGTTTTTGAATGGTATATTGGTTTAGCATGGAAAAAGATACTGTTAGCTCTAGATCGAAAACTAATGCTCCCATCTGCAAACCGTTTTCACTAAAACCATTCACACGTTAGAACATAGTTTAGGCGTCATTACATTACTTACTATAGTCAATTTTGTTTCAACTGAAAAAAACAACCAGTTTTTCAATAGTATATTGGTTTACTATGGCAAAAGCCACTGTAAGCTCTAGATCAAAAACTAATGCTCCCATCTGCAAACCGTTTTCACTGAAACTTCCATTCACACCTTTGAACATAGTTTAGGGGTCATTACATTACTTACTATAGTCAATTTGGTTTCAACTGAAAAAACAACCAGTTTATAATAGTATATTGGTTTAGCATGGAAAAAGATAGTTAGCTCTAGATCAAAAACTACAGGGAGTGCAGAATCATGAGGCAAGTTGTATTTTTGAGGAATAATTTTATTATTGAACAACATCCATGTTCTCAATGAACCCAAAAAACTCATTCATATCAAAGCTGAATATTTCTGAAAGTATTTTTTAGTTTGTTTTTAGTTTTAGCTATTTTAGGGGGATATCTGTGTGTGCAGGTGACTATTACTGTGCATAATTATTAGGAAACTTAACAAAAAACAAACATATGCCCATTTCAATTATTTATTTTTACCAGTGAAACCAATATAACATTCACAAATATACATTTCTGACATTCAAAAACAAAACAAAAACAAATCAGTGACCAATATAGCCACCTTTCTTTGCAAGGACACTCAAAAGCCTGCCATCCATGGATTCTGTGAGTGTTTTGATCTGTTCACCATCAACATTGCGTGCAGCAGCAACCACAGCCTCCCAGACACTGTTCAGAGAGGTGTACTGTTTTCCCTCCTTGTAAATCTAAGTAGGACTGGGAGTTGAGCTTGACTCCATCCTCAACCCGAAAAGGCCCCACAAGCTCATCTTTGATGATACCAGCCCAAACCAGTACTCCACCTCCACCTTGCTGGCATCTGAGTCTGACTGGAGCTCTCTGCCCTTTACCAATCCAGCCACGGGCCCATCCATCTGGCCCATCAAGACTCACTCTCATTTCATCAGTCCATAAAACCTTAGAAAACTCAGTCTTGAGATATTTCTTAGCCCAGTCTTGACGTTTCAGCTTGTGTGTCTTGTTCAGTGGTGGTCGTCTTTCAGCCTTTCTTACCTTGGCCATGTCTCTGAGTATTGCACACCTTGTGCTTTTGAGCACTCCGGTGATGTTGCAGCTCTGAAATATGGCCAAACTGGTGGCAAGTGGCATCTTGGCAGCTGCACACTTGACTTTTCTCAGTTCATGGGCAGTTATTTTCCACACGCTTCTTGCGACCCTGTTAACTATTTTGAATGAAACGCTTGATTGTTCAATGATCACGCTTCAGAAGCTTTGCAATTTTAAGAGTGCTGCAAGATATCTCACTATTTTTGACTTTTCTGAGCCTGTCAAGTCATTCTTTTGACCCATTTTGCCAAAGGAAAGGAAGTTGCCTAATAATTATGCACACCTGATATAGGGTGTTGATGTCATTAGACCACACCCCTTCTCATTACAGAGATGCACATCACCTAATATGCTTAATTGGTAGTAGGCTTTCGAGCCTATACAGCTTGGAGTAAGACAACATGCATAAAGAGGATGATGTGGTCAAAATACTCATTTGCCTAATAATTCTGCATTTCCTGTAATGCAAACCGTTTTCACTGAAACTTCCATTCCACCTTTGAACATAGTTTAGGGGTCATTACATTACTTACTATAGTCAATTTTGTTTCAACTGAAAAAACAACCAGTTTTTGAATGGTATATTGGTTTACTATGGCAAAAGCTACTGTTAGCTCTAGATCAAAAATGAATGCTCCCATCTGCAAATTGTTTTCACTGAAACTTCCATTCACACCTTAAAAAACATAGTTTAGGGGTCAATACATTACTTACTATAGTCAATTTTGTTTCAACATTAGTTTTTGATCTAGAGCTAACAGTAGCTTTTGCCAAGGTAAACCAAAATACCATTCAAAAACTGAATGTTTTTGCAGTTGAAACAAAATTGACTATAGTAGTTAATGTAACGACCCCTAATCTACGTTCTGAGGTGTAAATAAAAGCTTCACTAAAATCTTCTTGGAAATAGGAACATTAGTTTTTGATCTAGAGTTAACAGTAGCTTTCACCAGGTTAAAGCAAAATACCATTCAAAAACTGGCTGTACTACTATAGTAGTTAATGTAATTACCCCTAAACTATGTTGTAAACTGTGAATGGAAGCTTCAGTGAAATCTGTTTGCAAAAAGGAGCATTAGATTTTGATCTAGAGCTCACAATAGCTTTCACCATATTAAACCATAATACCATTTACTGAAATCTGCTTGGAAAGAGGAACATTAGTTTTTCATCTAGAGCTAACAGTAGCTTTCGACATGTTAAACTAAAATACCATTAAAAAACTGGCTGTACTACTATAGTAGTCAATGTAATTACCCCTAAACTATGTTCTGAGGTGTGAATGGAAGCTTCAATGAAATCTGTTTGCAAATAGGAGCATTAGATTTTGATCTAGAGCTAACAGTAACTTTCGCCATGTAAAACCAATATGCCATTCAAAAACTGGTTGTTTTTGCTGTTGAAAGAAAATTGACTAGATTAGTCAATGTAATGACCTCTAAACTATGTTCCGAGGTGTAAATGGAAGCTTCAGTGAAAAACTGTTTGCAGGTAGGAGCATTAGTTTTTGATCTAGACCTATCAGTAGCTTTCGCTATTTATGTTAAACCAATATACGATTTAAAAACTAGTCAATTTTGTTTCAACTGCAAAAACAACCAGAGTAGTCAATGTAATGACCCCTAAACTATGTTCTGATGTGTGAATGTAAGCTTCAGTGAAATCTGTTTGCAAATAGGAGCATTCGTTTTTTTCTGGAGCTAACAGTAGCTTTTGCCATGTTAAACCAATATACCATTCAAAAACTGGTTGTTTCTGCAGTTGAAACAAAATTGACTAGACTAGTTAATGTAAAAATCTTTTTAATTTTTTAAAATTTTTTAAAATTTTAGTGAAATCTTTTTGCAGGTAGGAGCATTAGATTTTGATCTGGAGCTAACAGTAGCTTTCGCCATGTTAAACCAATATACGATTCAAAAACTGGTTGTTTTTGCAGTTAAAACAAAATTGGCTAGAGTAGTCAATGTAATGACCCCTAAAAATGTTCTGAGATGCAAATGACAGCTTCAGTGAAATCTGTTTACAGAAAGGAGCGCTAGTTTATGATCTAGAGTTAAAAGTAGCTTTCGCCGTGTGAAACTAATAGACACTTCAAAAAGTTATTGTTTTTGCAGTTGAAACAAAATTGACTTCAGTAGTCAATGTAATGGCCCCTAAACTATTTTCAGGAATGCAAATGACACCGTCAGTAAAATCTGTTTGCAAATAATAACGTTAGTTTATGATCTAGAGTTAACAGTAGCTTTCACCAGGTTAAGGCAAAATACCATTCAAAAACTGTATGTACTACTATAGTAGTCAATGTAATTACCCCTAAACTATGTTCTAAACTGTGAATGGAAGCTTCAGTGAAATCTGTTTGCAAAAAGGAGCATTAGATTTTGATCTAGAGCTCACAATAGCTTTCGCCATATTAAACCATAATACCATTTACTGAAATCTGCTTGGAAAGAGGAACATTAGTTTTTGATGTAGAGTTAACAGTAGCTTTCAGCATGTTAAACTAAAATACCATTAAAAACTGTCTGTAATACTATAGTAGTCAGTGTAATTACCCCTAAACTATGTTCTGAGGTGTGAATGTAAGCTTCAGTGAAATCTGTTTTTGCTAATAGGAGCATTCGTTTTTCATGTAGAGCTAAAAGTAGCTTTCACCATGTTAAACCAATATACCATTCAAAAACCGGTTGTTTTTGCAGTAGTATTAGTAGTCAATGTAATGACCGTAAAAAATGTTCTGGGATGCAAATGACAGCTTCAGTGAAATCTGTTTATAGAAAGGAGCGTTAGTTTATGATCTAGAGCTAAAAGTAGGTTTTGCCATGTTAAACCAAGATACCATTCAAAAACTGGTTGTTTCTGCAGTTGAAACAAAATTGACTAGACTAGTTAATGTAATGATACCTAAACTATGTTCTGAGGTGTGAATGTAAGCTTTAGTGAAATCTTTTTGCAGGTAGGAGCATTAGATTTTGATCTGGAGCTAACAGTAGCTTTCGCCATGTTAAACCAATATGCCAATGTAATGACCCCTAAAAATGTTCTGAGATGCAAATGACAGCTTCAGTGAAATCTGTTTACAGACAGGAGCGCTAGTTTATGATCTAGAGCTAAAAGTAGCTATCGCCGTGTGAAACTAATAGACAATTCAAAAAGTTATTTGCGGTTGAAACAAAATTAACTATAGAAGTCAATGTAATGACCCCTAAACTATGTTCCGAGGTTGTTTTTGCAGTTGAAGCAAAATTGACTATAGTAGTCAATGTAATGACCCCTAAAGTATGTTCTAAGGTGTGAATGAAAGCTTTGGTCAAAACTGTTTGCAAATAGGAGCATTCAATTTTGATCTAGAGCTATGTTAAACTAATACACCATTCAAAAACTGGTTGTTTTTGCAGTTGAAACAAAATTGACTAGTATAGTCAATGTGATGACCCGTAAACTATGTTCTGATGTGTGAATGGAAGCTTCAGTGAAAACTGTTTACAAATAGGAGGATTCGTTTTTGATCTAGAGCGAACAGTAGCTTTCACCATGTTAAACCGTAATACCATTCAATCACAGGTTGTTTTTGCAGTTGAAACTAAATTGACTAGAGTAGTCAATGTAATGACCCGTAAACTATGCTCTGAGGTGTAAATGGAAGCTTCAGTGAAAACTGTTTGCAAATAGGAGCATTAGTTTTTGATCTAGAGCTAAAAGTAGCTTTCACCATGTTAAACCAATATACTATTCAACAGCTGGTTGTTTTTGCTGTTGAAACAAAATTGACGGAGGGGGGGGGGGGGGGGGGGGCGCATGCCCGGCGCTACAGGAGAAGGATGCAGATCCTGTGAGCTCTGTGATACCGGACCGAATGCCGTTGCTATAGCACACAGACCGGGGTAATATATAAATCATTTGGAAGCTATTTCCCCACGCTCTGCTAAGATCCCTGAGAAGCCACATGATAACGTTTGATCTGGTGACTGATAGGCCACGGGGCAGCGGGACCACTAAAACTATGAATTTTAGAAAAGCAAAGTTCAATCAAATTAGGCAGGCACTAAGTTTGGTGAACTGGGATAATGTACTACAAGGGGAAGACACTGAAGGGAAATGGCAAGCTTTTAAACTTATACTCAATCAATATTGTAGTATGTATATCCCATATGGAAACAAAATATCTAGGAATAAAAAAAGGCCTCTATGGATGAATAGAAAGGTTAGAGATAAAATGAAGAGGAAAAAGAATGCCTATAAGGTCTTAAAACAGGAGGGGACCGAGGCTGCACTAAGCAATTATAAGGAGTGCAATAAAAATTGTAAAAAAGAAATTCGACTGGCAAAGATCGAAGCTGAAAATCAAATCGTTAAAGGGAACCAGAGAGGGACGGGCTGAAAAAAAAAGAACAAGCCTTTATACATACCTGGGGCTTCTTCCAGCCCCATAAGCCTGGATCGCTCCCACGCCGCCATCCTCCGCTTCCTGGAACCGCCGTTACCGGGCCCGTCACTTCCGGCGGACGCGGCCAATTGTCCGCATCACAGGGGCTCCCTCCATACATGTACGCATGCGGCTGCACAGCGGGCAGCCACATGCGTACTTGTATAGAAGGAGCTCCGTGTGATGCGGCGAATCGGCCGCGTCCGCCGGCCGACTGGCCGACTAGCGGCAATGACGGGACCCGGTACCGGCGGATCCAGGCAGCAGAGGACGGCGGCGTGGGAGCGATCCGTGCCTATGGGGCTGGAGGAAGCCCCAGTTATGTATTAAAGCTTCCCCCCAACCTCTCTGGTTCCCTTTAAGGATATCAAATCTAACCCAAAAAAGTTTTACAAGTACATTAACTCTAAAAAAAAGAAAGGTTGACTGTATAGGACTCCTAAAGGATGAGGGTGGGAACTCAATGGTGGATGACCAAGGTAAGGCAGAGTTATTAAATGCTTTCTTTGCCTCTGTCTTCACAAAAGAAACAGCACTGTTGCAAACTACAGAGGCAGAAGAGTCTCAATCTTCTAACTGTAATATTAAATATTTAACGCAGGAAGAAGTGAAGGCAAGACTAAATAAATTAAAAATAGACAAGGCACCTGGCTCGGATGGCATGCATCCTCGGGTTCTAATGGAATTAAGTTCAGTTATAGATAAACCCCTTTATCTTATCTTTTGTGACTCTCTTGCAACTGGCAGAGTCCCAGTGGATTGGCGTACAGCCCACGTTTTCCCATTATTTAAGAAGGGCAAAAAATCAGATCCAGTAAATTATAGACCTGTAAGCTTAACATCAGTTGTATGCAAACTATTTGAGGGGTTACTAAGAGATACTATACATGACTTCATAGTAGAAAATAATCTTATTTCTCAGCATCAACATGGGTTTACTAAAGACAGGTCCTGTTTGACTAACATGCTCAGCTTTTATGAGGTAGTGAATGCTAATATGGATATTGGGAATGCTGTAGATGTGATATACTTGGACTTTGCAAAGGCCTTCGACACTGTTCCCCACAAACGTCTGGTGCAAAAGTTGAGGATGCAAGGACTGGGGAAGAGTCTGTGTTCATGGATAGGGAACTGGCTAATGGACAGAAAACAAAGAGTTGTGGTCAATGGATCGTACTCAAAATGGGAGACTGTTAGCAGTGGGGTCCCACAGGGGTCTGTTCTGGGTCCAGTGCTCTTCAATTTATTTATTAATGACCTAGTAGATGCAGTAGTGAGCAATGTTGCTATTTTTGCAGATGATACAAAATTGTGCAGAATCATCAACTCTCAGGAAGATAGTGTCATATTGCAACAGGATCTGGATAGGATGGCTATATGGGCACATACATGGCAGATGAAATTCAATGTTGACAAATGTAAAGTCATGCATTTTGGACGTACTAATGGTCTAGCACCATACAAAATAAATGGGATACAGTTGGGGACATCAAACTTGGAGAAGGACTTAGGAGTACTCATTGACAACAAAATAAAAAGTTAAATAATCCTACTCAATGCCAAGCAGCTGCAGCTAAAGCTAACAAAACTTTGGGATGCATTAAAAGGGAAATAAAAACTCGAGATGCTAGCATAATATTGCCCCTGTTTAACTCTCTAGTAAGGCCACATCTGGAATATGGAATTCAGTTCTGGGCACCACATTACAAAAAAGATATTGCAGTTTTAGAGCAGGTGCAGAGACGAGCAACAAAATTGATACGTGGGATGGAAGGTCTCACTTATCAAGAAAGGTTAGATAAACTGGGTTTATTTAGTCTAGAGAAAAGACGCCTTAGAGGGGATCTAATTAACATGTATAAATACATCAGAGGGCAATATAATAGCTTGGCGGATGAGCTTTTTGTCCCTAGGCCTTCTCAAAGGACTAGAGGACATGATCTGCGCATGGAGGAAAAATGTTTTAGCCATTTATTTAGGAAAGGGTTCTTTACAGTAAGAGTGATTAAGATGTGGAATGCATTGCCACAGGAAGTCGTTATGGCAAACTCTATACCTGCATTTAAAGGGGGCTTAGATGCTTTCCTTGCGTTGAAAGACATCCATGGCTACAATTACTAGGTAATGCCTAATGATGTTGATCCAGGGATTTTATCTGATTGCCATCTGGAGTCGGGAAGGAATTTTTCCCTTTAGGGGCTAATTGGACCATGCCTTGTAAGGGTTTTTTCGCCTTCCTCTGGATTAACAGGGATATGTGAGGGAGCAGGCTGGTGTTGTTCTTTATACTGGTTGAACTCGATGGTCGTATGTCTTTTTTCAACCAAAATAACTATGTAACTATGTAAGCCACTCAGACACAAGACCGCTTCTTTCTCCGCTTCGTTTCCAGCGCAGATTCACCAAGATGGCCGACCAGGCCCAGCTTGAGATCGCGACCACGAGTCAGACTCAACCCTCTACCCGGAGAGAAACTCCGCAGGCTACATCGCCCTTTTCTCCACATCAGCAACCCACCCTATATCCAGGTATGTCATGTGAAGATTTAATGGGCACAATGAGAAGGGTTTTCAGGGATGAATTGAGGGAAGCCGGGCGGAACTCTCACAACAGATCACGGACATTGGGCAGGGGGTTGACACATTGGAGAAACAGATGATATAGTACTTGTACTGAATGAAGATAAGGCTCAAATTGATAATCAAGAGGATCGTATTGAGACTATGGAAGCAAAATTAGAGGATTTAGAGAATAGAAGCAGGCGCTCTAACGTGCGCATACGTGGCCTTCCTGAAGCTTTCATAGATGTGGAATCGGTTGCTGCTAACTTGTTTGGGGCCCTTCTCCCGAATTTAGACACTTCACTGCTCAGAGTGATGCATGCTCATCGTTCCCTGGTGAAGCCATGTAACCCAGAACTCGCGAGGGACATAATAGCGAAACTGGCTTCAGAGGACATACGAGACAAAATTCTGCAAGCTGCCAGGGACCTAACAGCACTACCTGGTGTCTCTACCACAGTACAAATCTTTGCTGACTTGGCACCTGTCACGATCGTTAAAAGACGAGAAATGCGCCCATATACCGTGGCTTTACAGAAGAAAGATATTCATTATAGGTGGGGATTCCCCTTATGCTCTCCTTCAAAGCGGGCAACAAAACCTATAATTGCAAATATCCTGAAGATGCAGCCAATGCTCTTACGGAGCTGGACATTCTGTTTACAATCCCCACAGCAATTTAGCAATCCCCGAAACCACAACACACGGGAAGACCTGCAAGGGCATGGAATACAACGAAAAGATCGCAACTTCGTTCATGAGCTTTGGACATGAACACTACTTGATTTCCTCATCTTTAATAAACATCCTCATTCATTTCATCACTGCAAGTTGGAGGATTCCTTTATGATGCTACATCTCGAGATACTCTCTCACTACTATGATATAAAGTAACATATCTAATATCTTACCTAATGACTGTCAAAAGGGTCCCTTTATGATGGTGGACCCTAAGGTAAACAAACAGTTTTCCATTGGGAAAAATTTAGAGTTCAAACTGCTATGTCTTATTCAGAATTACTTATTTTCATTCCTGGATACGGTAACTGTTATCTGAGACATCTTTTGAGTAATATGCTTATTTTGTCTGTTGCATTGTGTTTATATATGAGCAATATATTAAGAACTTTTAATATATACTACATATAACATATGTTAATAATAGGACCCCTTTAAAGGATACCCAAACTGAAATGTGACATAATGAGATAGACATGTGTATGTACAGTGCCTAGCACACAAATAACTATGCTGTGTTCCTTTTTTTCTTTCTCTGCCTGAAAGAGTTAAATATCAGGTATGTAAGTGGCTGACTCAGTTCTGACTCAGACAGGAAGTGACTACAGTGTGACCCTCGCTGATAAGAAATTCCCCCTTTTTTACCTCTTTCTTGCTCTCAGAAGCCATTTTCTGCTAGGAAAGTGTTTTATAGTTGGAATTTCTTATCAGTGAGGGTCACACTGTAGTCACTTCCTGTCTGAGTCAGGACTGAGTCAGCCACTCGCATACCTTATATTTAACTCTTTCAGGCAGAGAAAGAAAAAAGGAACACAGCATAGTTATTTGTGTGCTTGGCACTGTACATACCCATGTCTATCCCATCATGTCACATTTCAGTTCGGGTATCCTTTAAGGAACTCTGAACCTATATTTCATGTTATGTTCATACAATGTTTATAGTTATCCCATATAACTTTGTTTTATTAAGGAGATATAAAGATTATACTATATTTTACTTGCATATGTTCACATTGGTATAATATCCTGAAATAGCTTAAAATTAGGATTATTTCCCCAGATAAGTGTCCCAAACTATATTAGTAAATTTGGTTTACTAGGATACTTGTATCTACACCTGAAGAAATAGATGTATCAATGGCCAGGCCACCCCAAAATATTCTCCTGATGTATTTAGCGGATTTTCTTCCATCATATTATGGAGACTAAACCCTGAACTATATTGACACATAATGCCAGGAGATTAAACTCCCCACAAAAGAGAAACAAAGCATTTGGAGACCATACAAAGTTCTTCCCTGACATTGTGTGTATACAGGAGACACATTTTACTAATAGATCATTCCCAAAGTTCCTACATAATAATTATAGAAGAGTGTTTATGTCCAATTATCATAAGAAGCAAAGGGGGGTAGTTACCCTTCTCTCTAAATCCTTCCCGTTTGACCCTACTACTCACCTGACTGATGAAGGTACATACAACATCATAATTGGAACCTATCAAGGGAAAATATTATGTATTGCAAATATCTATGCACCTCCTGACTGGACTTTTGAAGTCATTGCAAAAGTTTGTGATATACTTATTACACTCCAATATGATTCATTGGTCTGGGCAGGAGATTTTAATATGGTCCCTAATGATCATCTGCATAAAACTCAGCCTTTAAGACCTTCTACATCTAAAAAATCCAGAGAATTCTTTAATAATATATTTCAACTACACTCCTTGAATGCTTGAAGGGAGTTTAATGGTTCTAAAAAAGGCTATACTTTTTTGTCTGCTCCCCACAACACTTATACAAGGATAGATTTAGTCTTGATTTCTTCCTCCTGTGTCTCTTCACTTATATAATCTAGAAATCTTCTATGTCCGGGGTCAGACCATGACCCAGTTCTTATCTCCTTGACTTCTTGTATCCCCAGAACACAGAGGGCCCCATGGCGTCTGAATGAGTCCCTCTATAATTCTGAAATTAATAATAAAATTGATGTAGGTAGAAAAAAACAAAGTCTTGTAAAAGTAATACCTTTTAATGGCTAACTGATAAAGTTAAATAATGCAAGCTTTCTGGGATCTAGTCCCCTTATTCAGGCATATTTCCAGATGTAAGCTGAAGTAAAACACTGATGCAGGTAAACAGTAAACACAAAGATGGCAGTTGTGCTGGTTACTGTTTAGCAGTTAGATGTCAGGTGATCAGCAGGCTGGAGCCAGTGAGCTCATGCAAGCAAACATATAATCTAGCAGGTTTCTGAAGATCATGAAGCCAAGTAAATCATGTTGCATAAGGAGTCATGAACCCCTTCCACAATTTAAACCCTCTGTTAATGTCTTAAAGGGAATGTCCAAGCAAAATAAAAAAAATGAGTTTCACTTACCTGGGGCTTCTACCAGCCCCATGCAGCCATCCTGTGCCCTCGTAGTCACTCACTGCTGCTCTGGTCCCCCGCTGGCAGCTTGCCGACCTCGGAGGTCGGCGGGACGCATTGCGTACATTTTTACGCATTCCCGCTAGTGCAGGAACATTAACACATACACTTTTACGCGTTACTGGTTCAATGCGTACATTTTTACGCATTGAACCAGTAATGCGAAAAAATGTATGTGTTAATGTTCCTGCACTAGCGGGAATGCGTAAAAATGTACGCAATGCGTCCCGCCGACCTCCGAGGTCGGCAAGCTGCCAGCGGGGGACCGAAGCAGCAGTGAGTGACTACGAGGGCACAGGATGGCTGCATGGGGCTGGTAGAAGCCCCAGGTAAGTGAAACTCATTTTTTTATTTTGCTTGAACCTTCCCTTTAAACATCTTCATATATTTGTACTCAGAAATCTTTCTTGCTTGTTCATTTTTGAAGTTGCCCTTAAGAATAAGTACTTTGAGATCATGCTGTGTCTTGCATGCTGTGTCCTGGTTCACAGAAGTGTTGACCCACTGGTGTGTCCATTTTACCCTCATTAATTTTAAAGCGGTGATGGTTCATTCTTGTTTGCAGTTTTTGTCCTGTTTCTCCTATATAGATTCCTTTTGAGGGGCATTTCATGCAGCGTATCATGTATACAACATTGGATGACTCACAGGAAAATTGCTCTTGCATTTGATGATATTTCTGTGAGTTTTGTATTTGGCTTGTGCATACGATATAAGGGCAGGTCTCACACCTGGCAATAGCAGGGTAATGTGCCTGGAGTTTCTGGTGTAGATAATGCACTTCTGATAATCATTTGTCTCAAATTGGGAGGTTGTCTGAAAGCAAGCAGTGGTAAATCAGGAAAAACTTCTTTCAGGCGTTTGTCTTTGTGGAGTATTGGTTGCAGGGCTTTCGATATCTTCCTCAGCATCTTTAATCTTGGATTGTAGGTGACCACTATTGGGACTCTGTTGTTTTCAGTCTTTGGGGTGTACTTCAATAGTTCCTCTCTAGATTTTAAAGTTGCTCTGTGTATTTGATCATCAATGATTTGTGGATGATATCTCTGATCTTTGAATATATTACATAGCGACACAAGTTGTCTGTCTCTGTCCTCTGAATTAGAACATATTCATTTATACCTCAGAGCCTGGCTGTAAACAATAGATTTTTTGGTGTGTTCCAGGTGGAAACTATTCCACTTCAGGTAAATATGCCAGTCAGTTGGTTTACGGTAGATTGATGTTTGTAAAAATCTATCTTGTATGTTAATTGTAGTATCCAGGAAACTGACATGGGAGGATGAAAAGTTGAGCGTTAACTTGATGATGTTGTGGTGCTCTGAGAAGTTTTTGTGGAATTTGATTAATTCTTCCTGTGATGGGGTCCAGAATAATAGGATATCATCTATAAATCTGAAGTAAGCCCATGGTTTAATTTCACAAGTTGAAAGGAAGTTTTCCTCCAATCTGGCCATAAACAAATTTGCATACTGGGGCGACATTCTACTTCCCATAGCACTGCCCATTGTCTGTAGATACATATTCCCAAATGAAAAATAGTTATGAGTTAGTATATATCTGATAAGTTGTAGTGTGGGCTCTGTTGGTAGATCATTTAGCTGAAGTAAATGTTGGAAAGCTGCAATACCGTCCTCATGTGGAATGTTGGAATAAGGGATTCAACATCCATTGTAGCCAGGCTAGCACCTTCTGGGATCGGACCCATGGCAGTCAATTTGTTAAGAAGGTCAGTTGTGTCCTGGATGTAGCTGGCTGTATTCCTTACCATGGGTTTAAGAATGTTTTCTACCCAGCCAGATATCTTTTCTGGTAGTGTTCCCAAACCGGAGATGATAGGTCGACCTGGGTTTCCTTCTTTGTGTATTTTTGGTAAGATGTAGAAGGTGCCTATTTTAGGATTATCTGGTATTAATGTAAGTAAATTAGATGATATTGAGGAAAGATCATTAAGCATATTCTTCAATTCCCTTGTATATTGCAGCGTTGGGTTTGTTTCTAGTCTTTTGTAATAGGTGTTGTTGGAGAGCTGTCTGTTTGCTTCTTGAACATAGCTGGATTTATCCAAAATCGTTACAGCTCCTCCTTTGTCAGCTTTTTTAATTACTATGTTGTTATTGCTTTTAAGGTTCAGTAATGCTTTCCTTTCTTGAGTGTTGAGGTTGAAGCGTGTCTGTATTTGCTTGTCCAGTATCTCCAATTTGATTATTTTTCTGAAGTTGTCAGTATACTCTTCTAATTTCTTGTTCCGCCCTGATTTTGGTGTCCAGGTACTGCTCTTTTTAGTTTTGCTATTTGCAGGTTCGGTGTCTTCAAATGATGAATAAGTAGGTCTGTAGTAAAAAAATTCCTTTAGTCGTATCCTCCGAAAAAATTCTTCCATGTCACTACAAAATTCTGTTTCATCAAATTTTTTGGTGGGGCAAAAAGTGAGTTCTTTAGATATTTTTAGATATCCTTTAGATGTTTATTACCTACATAATTTGTTTAGCTAACACGGTACAGAAATTTTTTTACTACTATCATAATAAAATTGAGAAATCCCTAACTGACTGTTTTTGTAACAACACCAATGATGAGATCACACCAGCTGTTCTGTGGCTCGCTCATAAGGCAGTGATTAGGGGGGATCTCATTCAGATGGCTGTTAAACATAAGAAGAATAAAGGTATTATAATTTCTAATCTCCAATTAATTTAAAATTCAAAAACTCCATTTTTTAAATCAATCATACCCTTCTAGATTTTATTGAAACAGATCCAGGACCTCCAACTTCAACTGGAGGCTATTTTAGACTCTGAATCTGAAAAAGCCCTGAGATGGACTTCAGACTATGCCTATGACCAAATGAACACACCTAAAAAATGGCTTGCTAAAAAAACTAAAATCTCAACAGGCCATTAATAGGATCCTCAGAATAAGAGATTGTAATAGTAAAATTACATCTGACCCAAATAAAATATATGAAACTGTTTCAGCTTATTATGAAACATTATATAAGGATGATTGCCCAAACTCAAATGCCCAACATAGGAATGTTTTTTTGAACCAACACATAAAGAAAACTCTGACCATGGACACAGTGAAGCAACCTAATGCTGATATTACCCAGGAGGAATTACATCAGGCAATCAAAAAAACTAAAACCTCTAAAGCCCCTGGGCCAGATGGCTTCACAGCCCTTTATTATAAGAAATGTGAACCTATTCTCGCTCTATATTTATTGAAATTCTACAATTTTATAATGAAGGGTAATACACCTCCCCCTGAGTTTCTATCTTCCTCAATTGTAGTTATTCCTAAGCTCCAGAGGGATCCTCTTCTCACTAAAAATGATCGCCCTATCTCTCTTCTTGGGGTAGATTATAAGATTTTCACAACCATACTAGGAGCTAGATTAAATAGGATTCTCCCAGACCTTGTACATAAGGACCAGGAGGGATTTGTTCCTACTAGGCAGGCCCCTGATAACATAAGAAAAATAGTGAACTTACAATACTACTGTAAACAGATTGCTACATGTATGGCCATCTTGTCTTTGGACATGGAAAGCTCATTTGATCTGATAAAGTGGCCATACATGATAGATGTTCTACACAAATATGGATTTAATGGTAACTATATGAACGCCATTAAAGCCCTATACTCTTTACCTTCTGCCTCACTAAAGATGCCCACCTCCTTTAGAAAGTCATTTGCAATGCAAAGAGGCACAAGACGGGTGTCCTCTCTCTAGTGTTGTGCGAACAGTGTTCGCCACTGTTCGGGTTCTGCAGAACATCACCCTGTTCGGGTGATGTTCGAGTTCGGCCGAACACCTGATGGTGCTCGGCCAAACCGTTCGGCCGCATGGCCGAACTAAGAGCGCATGGCCGAACGTTCGGCTAGCGCTGTGATTGGCCGAACGGGTCACGGGGTTCGGACCCGAATGCGCTCTGATTGGCCGAACGGTCACGTGGTTCGGGTAAATAAATACCCGAACCACGTCATATCTCCACCATTTCTCTGTGGGTTTAGCTTTGGGTAGGCAGGCAGGGTAGTTCGCTCTCCAGCCACGCTAGCCAGGGTCCCCCCCAGTCATTGTGTGTCGCTGCTGGGAACAGTAGTACACCGCTCGCTCAGCCACACTATATATAGCATTGTTTACTGCCACTGTGTACCTCGCTCAGCCAGACTATATAGCATTGTGTGTACTGCCACTGTGTACCTCGCTCAGCCACGCTATATATAGCATTGTGTTTACTGCCACTCTGTGTACACCGCTCAGCCAGACTATATAGCATTGTGTGTACTGCCACTCTGTGTACACGGCTCAGCCAGACTATATAGCATTGTGTGTACTGCCACTCTGTGTACACGGCTCAACCAGACTATATAGCATTGTGTGTACTGCCACTCTGTGTACACCGATCAGCCAGACTATATAGCATTGTGTGTACTGCCACTCTGTGTACACCGCTCAGCCACACTATATAGCATTGTGTTTACTGCCACTCTGTGTACACCGCTCAGCCACACTATATAGCATTGTTTACTGCCACTCTGTGTACACCGCTCAGCCAGACTATATAGCATTGTGTGTACTGCCACTCTGTGTACACCGCTCAGCCAGACTATATAGCATTGTTTACTGCCACTCTGTGTACACCGCTCAGCCACACTATATAGCATTGTTTACTGCCACTCTGTGTACACCGCTCAGCCACACTATATAGCATCGTTTACTGCCACTCTGTGTACACCGCTCAGCCACACTATATAGCATTGTGTGTACTGCCACTCTGTGTACATGGCTCAGCCCGACTATATAGCATTGTGTGTACTGCCACTCTGTGTACACTGCTCAGCCAGACTATATAGCATTGTTTACTGCCACTCTGTGTACACCGCTCAGCCAGACTATATAGCATTGTGTGTACTGCCACTCTGTGTACACCGCTCAGCCAGACTATATAGCATTGTGTGTACTGCCACTCTGTGTACACCGCTCAGCCAGACTATATAGCATTGTGTGTACTGCCACTCTGTGTACACCGCTCAGCCAGACTATATAGCATTGTGTGTACTGCCACTCTGTGTACACCGCTCAGCCAGACTATATAGCATTGTGTTTACTGCCACTCTGTGTACACCGCTCAGCCACACTATATACCATTGCGTACTCTGCCAGTCAGTGTGTATATTGCTGGGATCAGTAATACTCCACTCACCGCCAACCACTATATGAGCTCACCATGAGTTCCTCAGAGACCTCCGCTGTGAGCAGCACTCCCAACAACAGCAACAGCCAACGCCCCACGCAAGCTATAACATCCACCCCAGCAGCCAGTGGTCAGCAGCAGCCCTCCCCGGAGGAGAACGTTGTGTCCATCGGTCCGTCGCCAGAGCGATTAATGAGGGCTGCCATTGAGGAGATGATGGGGCCTGATGTGGAGGAGGAGGTCTTGCTCAGGCCAGCATCCCAAGTTAATGTTGAGGACGATGAGGGGTCTGTGTCTGGGGATGTTGGGGTGGCAGAGGTGGTGGGTGGGTCAGACTCAGGAGAAGAGTTGTATGATGAGGATGATGATCGGGACCATCTGTATGTGCCTCAGAGTCCAACCCGGAAAACATGTTGTATCGTGTGTTTAGGTACTAAAATCTGCGTTCCCAGTAGTGTTGGGCGAACATCACCCGTTCGGGGTGACTATATAGCAGACTATATAGCATTGTGTTTACTGCCACTCTGTGTACACGGCTCACCCACACTATATAGCATTGTGTTTACTGCCACTCTGTGTCTGCTGGGAACAGTAGTACACCGCTCAACCGCCACTGTATAGCATTGTGCTCTGTGTCGCTGCTGGCAATAGTGGTACACCGCTCACCCACCACTGTATAGCATTTCTGTACTGCCACTGTACTGCTGCCAGTCAGCGTGTACTTTAAGGATAAGTGAAATGAGGAAGAAATCCGGTGAAAGAGGGAGGGGCAAGGGAAGAGGTGTTTCCCCTGACGGTTCACGTACAGGCCACAGGGGAGCACCCAAGAAAACCCACTCAATACTGCCCATGTTGTCCAGGACAACCACCCTCACAGATCCAAAAGAACAGGACCAGATAATTACTTGGATGACCTCTCAAGCGTCCAGCAGTGGGTTAAGCAGCACCAGCACATCACGCACGAGGTCCGAGTCCTCAGCCAGTTACAAAGAGCCAGTGGGCACAAAGCTGACACAACCGGCAGCGACACCACGCACACAACTGCCAGATAACCAGACGACGTTGGAGTGAGCTGCGCAGAGGTTGTTCTGGGGAGCTCTACTCCACGGCGGCGGCCCCCCACAATGACATATGACGAGTTTGAGGAGATGGAAGAGGAGGGTATGGACAATGTGGACATAGACCCAGATTTTGTTTGTGAACGAGAACATCGCCGTCGTAGCAGCAGCACAGATGAGTCTGTTGAAGAACCCACTGCTGCACGAGTTCGCCTTGTGCCACAAGGTAGGCGGCGCGCAATTTCAGGCACCACAAGCGTGGAAGTTCAAGTGAGAGGCAAAAGAGGCGCAAACAGAAATCTCCAGCAAGGCAGGTGCTCCAAAGTCTGGGCTTTCTTTGAAGACTGCACTGAGGATGTTACCATGGCGATTTGCAAGGTGTGCAAGACCCGCCTGAGCAGGGGGAAAAGTATTAACAACCTCTCCACCACCAGCATGAGCCGCCACATGCTATCCAAACATCCCACTCTGTGGGCAAACGCGGCAGGACAGGGTACCACCAGCAACACTGCCTCCCTTGGGTTCACCCGACTCACCACCAGACCCGCCTCAGCAGCAGCAGTACCCCAGCCATTGCGTGGTTCACAACATTCACAAACATCAGACGACGCTGACACTGTCACTTTCCCGAAGTAGTGCTCTTGAGGTCTCCCAGTGTTCATCAAACACAACAACCAACAGCCCTTCGGTGTGCAGCCCTACGGTTCAGTTGTCTGTCTCGGAGATGTTTGAGCGCAAGAGGAAATTGCCAGCAAATGACTCCCGGGCCGTGGCAGTAACAGCCAGCATAGCCAAGCTTCTGGCCTGCGAAATGCTGCCATATCGAGTGGTGGAGACAAACAGCTTCAAGGGCATGATGTCAGTGGCTATCCCATGTTATGTGGTTCCCAGCCGCTACCACTTTGCGTGCTCTGCAGTGCCTGAGTTGCATGAGCACGTGGTCAGCAAAATAACCCGAAGCTTGAAGAATGCCGTTGCCTGCAAGGTTCACCTCACCACTGACACCTGGATGAGTGCGTTCGGCCAGGGTCGATACATCTCCCTTACCGCGCACTGGGTGAACCTTGTGGAGCCTGGCAGCGATTCCTCACCTGCTACGGCGCGGGTGTTGCCCACGCCGCAAACAGCTGCACCGCCGTCCCTCCCACTGGATAACAACAGCAGCACCTACCTCTCTGACTCCTTCTCCTCCAACGCATCTCAAAGCTGTACCTCATCCGGAAACGCTAACCCAGCACCAGCAGCAGTAGGATCGTGGAAGCAGTGCAGCACAGCTGTTGGCATGCGTCAGCAAGCATTGCTGAAGCTGATCTGCCTTGGGGATAAGCAGCACACAGGGGAGGAAATTTGGAGGGGAATAAAGGAACAGACGGATTTGTGGCTGGCACCGCTGGACCTGAAACCGGGCATGAAGCTAGACACCTGGCACGAACTGGCAATGTACGCAATAGAGGTGCTGGCTTGCCCGGCAGCCAGCGTTATGTCGGAACGCTGTTTCAGTGCTGCCGGAGGCATCGTCACAGATCGGCGTATCCGCCTCTCCACAGAAAATGCAGACCGTCTGACTCAAATTAAAATGAATCAATCCTGGATTGGAAACGACTACGCAACACACCAGGACCCCAACCAAGTAACATGACCAATGAACATCTGGGATGGTTTAGCGTTTCCGGTCCCTGTTTATTGAACCTCTCATCTGTATTACATTTATGACTGCATGGCGGCAAAAAGCATTGCTGCTATATCCGCACGCTTTTTGTCCTCATGCAAGGCCTGTGTTGTTGTGTCTCAATAAGCATGGCCTTCTCCTCCTGCGCCTCCTCCTGTTCCATCACGTGTGCTGCTGCTGCTGCTGCTGCTGGGTTAGCGTTGCCGGTCCCTGTTTATGGAACCTCTTATCTTTATTACATTTATGACTGCATGGCGGTACAAAGCATGCTATCCGCACGCTTCTTGTCCTAATGCAAGGCCTGGGTTGTTGTGACTCAAAAAGCGTGGCCTTCTCCTCCTGCGCCTCCTCCTGTTCCATCACGTCTGCTGCTGCTGCTGCTGCTGGGTTAGCGTTGCCGGTGACGGTCCCTGTTTATGGAACCTCTTATCTTTATTACATTTATGACTGCATGGCGGTAAAAAGCATGCTATCCGCACGCTTCTTGTCCTCATGCAAGGCCTGGGTTGTTGTGTCTCACAAAGCGTGGCCTTCTCCTCCTGCGCCTCCTCCTGCTTCATCACGTCTGCTGCTGCTGGGTTAGCGTTGCCGCGTGGTCCCTGTTTATTGAACCACTTATCTTTATTACATTTATGACTGCATGGCGGTAAAAAGCATGCTATCTGCACGCTTCTTGTCCTCATGCAAGGCCTGGGTTGTTGTGTCTCAAAGCGTGGCCTTCTCCTCCTGCTCCTCCTCCTGTTCCATCACGTCTGCTGCTGCTGGGTTAGCGTTGCCAGCGCGTGGTCCCTGTTTATTGAACCTCTTATCTTTATTACATTTATGACTGCATGTCGGTACAAAGCATGCTATCCGCACGCTTCTTGTCCTCATGCAAGGCCTGGGTTGTTGTGTCTCACAAAGCGTGGCCTTCTCCTCCTGCGCCTCCTCCTCCTGTTCTATCACGTGTGCTGCTGCTGGTGCTGGGTTAGCGTTACCGGTCCCTTTTCCTGGAACCTCTTCTCTGTATTACATTTATGACTGCATGGCGACAAAAAGCATGTTACCTGTGCAAAGAAACATGACATTTTCCACATTTAAAAGACAGTTTTTCCTTTGAAACTTTACAATCAATTTTCTCAAAAACTATAAGCTCTTTTTCAAATATTTTTTTTTCCTCTTGTACCCACTCCCAAGGTGCACATACCCTGCTAATTTGGGGTATGTAGCATGTAAGGAAGCTTTACAAAGCACGATAGTTCGGGTCCCCATTGACTTCCATTATGTTCGGAGTTCGGCGCGAACACCCGAACATCGCGGCGATGTTCGGCGAACGTTCGCGAACCCGAACATCTAGGTGTTCGCCCAACACTACCTCTCTCCCAGGCTTTTTTGCCCTGATGATGGAGCCCCTAGCTAAAAAAATGTGCAATACAAAAGAAATAATGGGAGTAAAAATTGCATCTAAGGAGTATAAAATGTCTTTGTTTGCAGATGACATTCTATTAACTTTAACCTCACCACATTCTTCTATCCCCACCCTTCTAGAAGTAATAAAACATTTCTCACTTTTTTCTGGGTTTAAGTTAAACCTTGATAAATCTGAGTTAATGATCTCCAACATGTCTTCTAGTAGGGGGCTTGACCTGGCAAATTCACTTGGTCTCCAGTATCAACCTAAATTTATCAAATATTTGGGTATAAACCTTTCTTTAGATTTAACAAACTATATGACTGTAACTATCCCCCCCTATATACTAAGCTCTCACGAGACTTGGATACAAGAAATGATTTCCCTCTGTCTATGCTTGGTTGGATTGCTTCAATTAGCCGTATTTTTCGGACCATAAGACGCACTTTTTCTCCCCCAGAAATGGAGAGGAAAAGTCAGTGCGTCTTATGGTCCGAATGCTAGATTTTCGGCTGACGCCACTGCCTGTTCTTCTCTCCCCCACTTATCCCCGCTGCAACATTGAAGTGCAGGGAGGGCCTGAGCATTACAGAGTAAGGCTGTAAGCTCTGCTTGCGGCCCCTCCCCGAAGGTTTAATCTGGCCGGCTCTACCTATCAACTGCTGGTAGTTCGTGGACGAAGACAGAAGCTAAGGGCTGCGTATAGCGGAATGGTGCCCACATCGCTGCCTGCCGCTGAATAAAGAGAGGAGCTGAAGGCTGAAGCAGCTGTCACTTACCCGCTGAAGGCTAAGGGGAGGATGCCTGGTCTAACGTCAGCGGGTGGTGCTTGGCTGAGCCAAAGCTCAGATGTCCGCGGCTGGGGATCCTCGGGCAGCAGCAACGAGAACTCGGAAGTGCACGGGCTTAAGGATGGAGGACCTCGTGTACCGCGTGGACGAAGGGGCAGCGGCTGCCAGGAAGTGAATGAAGCCGCGTGTAGCAGCGTTAACACGCTGTCACTTACCCACTGAAGGCTAAAGGGGAGGATGCCTGGTCTAACGTCAGCGGGTGGTGCTTGGCTGAGCCGAAGCTCAGATGTTCGCAGCTGGGGATCCTCGGGCAGCGGCAACGAGAACTTGGAAGTGCACGGGCTGGAGGATGGAGGACCTCATGTACCACGTGGACGAAGGGGCAGGAAGTGATGATGGCTGTTCTCCTCTGGCGATGCGGCTGCTAGCGCTGCCTCTTGACCCTCCCGCACTCCTGAATGATGTCAGTCCGCTTATCGGTGCTGGTGA
This sequence comes from Hyperolius riggenbachi, assembly GCF_040937935.1. Taxonomy (NCBI): domain Eukaryota; kingdom Metazoa; phylum Chordata; class Amphibia; order Anura; family Hyperoliidae; genus Hyperolius; species Hyperolius riggenbachi. The sequence goes on along the minus strand of NC_090651.1, from coordinate 181,711,064 downwards.
CCTCCGGTTCTGAGCGCGGTGCTCAGCAACTCCCTCCACACCGCAACCTGTACGATTGCCTGGTTCCCGGCAATAGACAGTGGGGTCCGCAGATGCCGACTTCTCCATTCTTCTCCCGTCAAGAAATTGTAGTCAGACAGATGAAGGATCATGAGGGCTGAGGAAGCGTAAGTGATGAAATCCATACAGCATACTCTAACTGGTGTGGTGGGCAGTAAATTACTATAAAGCGGGGGAGGAAGTAATTCTGTGACGGGGTTGGGGACAAGAGTTTACTATAACTGGGGGGTATTGCTGTAACTGTTACTGTGGGGGACAGGAGATTACTTAAACTGGGGGGAGTATTACTGTTACTGTCGGGGTATTATTGTAACGGGGAGATGACTGTAACTGTGGGGGGGGGGGGATTACTGTAAGTGGGGTGGAAGGAAGGGACATAACTAGTGATGTATTATTGTAACTGGTGGGGTATTACTGTAATTGGGATGGGGGCAGGGGATTACTGGAGAGTATTACTGTATTGGGGGGATAAAGGAGACAGTTTGGTTAAAGAAGCACCACAAGATGCCCCTGCACCATGGATACACCTGGTTTAGTGTAATTTTTTTTCCCTTGGTTTTTGACCTCCAAAACTAGGTGCGTCTTATGGTCCGGAGCGTCTTATGGTCCGAAAAATACGGTAGGATGACTCTACTCCCAAGGCTATTGTATCTTTTTAGATCTATTCCTATCTCCATTAAAAAAAGGCCCTCTTCAACACCTTCAGTCCCAACTACAAAAATTTATATGGAGAAAAAGGAAAGCTCGTATAAAATATGCTACCATGGCAAGACCTAGGGATATGGGAGGACTAAATGCACCTATACTCTTTAATTACTATAAAGCTGCTCGGATATCACAGCTAGCTGTATCTAATGCTAAGAAACATCTTCCTATATGGGTTGAGATAGAATCCAAACTCCTCAGCCCTATCTCCTTGCAAGGTGCCATGTGGGCTCAGAAAATACCAATCAATAAAGTTAAAAGACTTTCCCCTATATCAGGCCAGTCTTTAAGCTTATGGACAAAGAATAGATATGTATATGCCCTTCAGTCCCCAGTATCTTGTATGACATATATTTTTAATAACCCAGATTTTCCCTTAGGCCTAAATTCACATCAGTTCCAATGGTGAATTAGAAAAGATCTGATAACTGTAGGTAAATGTATGTCAGCATTTAAGATCTCTACACCTAGTCAATTTGCCAGTAATTGTAATGTACCTGAAGAGAAACAAATCAGATTGTCCAATATATTCAAATTTTTAAATACCTTGGAAATAAAGATTTCCTCTACTTTTGAGGTATGATGCAAAAATCAACCTACAGAAAGGGGCTTCATTTCTGAACTTTACGCATTATTTTCGCAATACTATATAATAGACAAACTAAAACCGCAATTAGACTGGGAAAGGGATTGTGGGGTCAATATGACAGATAGTAGATGGGCTCACTGTTGCGCCACTCTTACTAGAGGATCTATATTTTTTTTTACTCCTCCATTGAGACTGCTCTCAAACTCCTGCACAGAATATATTACACTCCAGCTAAACTTCAATTAATTAATACAACCTATTCAAATGTATGTTTTAGAAATGATCGGTGATATGTGGCATGTGTGGTGGAAGTGTCCTAGTGCTCAATTGTTTTGGAACGGGATTTGGAACAAGATTCAGCTAATTCTTAACCCACACCTCACTAGATCCCACAGTTATTCTTTTGGGTAATAGGCCACAATCTGTTCCTTATGCTTCCCATAAGTTAATTCAGTTTATTTTAGCTCAAGCCAAAAGACACTTGGCGTTTGAATGGGGGAAACCCCTGCTTTCAATTGAAACTGTATTTCAAGGCCTCAATAACACGATGATTTCTGAACATATTAGAGCAAAGATCTCTGATAGGATTGATAGTTTCTTTAACCACTTTACCCCCGCGCGTACGTATTTCTCCGCCCCTTTTTCCATCCTTTAAAAACCAGGGACGGAGAAACACGTACTTTCCGCGTTCCCGACGCTGCCCGCGCTCCCGCTCGTAAACACGCCGCCCGCCGCTAGTAAACACGCCGCCGCCCGCTCGCCCAGAGATCAATGAACGGGAAAATCCATTCCCGTTCGTTGATCTAAGCCCCGCAATGATCAGCTGCTCTCCTATGGGCAGCGCGATCATTGTGAGAAAAAACTCACGTGTCCAGCCTCCTTATTCTTCCTCCAAGCTTCCGGAAGGAAGCTTGGAGGTCGCATTAAAACAAAAAGTTACTGTGGCTATCTTGTGGCCAAATAGTAAACTACACCCTACACATTTTTCACATACAAATAAATGACTTTTACACATAAAATTAACTCATTACCTCCCACACTCCCCATTTTTTTTTTTTTGTAATTAAAAAAAAATAAAAAAATTTACAATTAAAAAAAATACATAAATAGTTACCTTAGGGACTGAACTTTTTAAATATTTATGTCAAGAGGGTATAACACTGTTACTTTATAAACTATGGGCTTGTAATTAGGGATGGAAGCAAAACTGAAAAAAATGCACCTTTATTTCCAAATAAAATATTGGCGCCAAACATTGTGATAGGGACATAATTTAAATGGTTTTATAACCGGGACAAAAGGGCAAATACGTTTCATGGGTTTTAATTACAGTAGCATGCATTATTTAAAAACTATAATGGCCGAAAACTGAAAAATAATTATTTTTTTCCCCACATTTTTCCTATTTTCCCATTAAAACACATTTAGAAAAAAATTATTCTTGGCATAATGTCCCACCTAAAGAAAGCCTAATTGGTGGCGAAAAAAACAAGATATAGTTCATTTCATTGCGATAAGTAATAATAAAGTTATAGACGAATGAATGGAAGGAGCGCTGAAAGGTGAAAATTGCTCTGGTGCTCAGGGGGTAAAACCCCTCAGTGGTGAAGTGGTTAAGATTTGAAATCCGTGGATAGAGTGGCAAAACAATCAAGGACTTACCTATGTCCTTCATACTTTCTAATGTCATAAAGATACAACCTTGGTTCAATTAATCTGATCGGTTTCTTGGGAATCATATTACTTAATAGTTAGGGGTTTGGTCAGGCCTTACGTTATCTTTAGTAATGTATACATCTATATTTTTTTCACCTTTCTCATGTGCTATAATGTTTACTCCATTGGACTCTTCTGTTAACTCTCATAAATTCCCCTTCCCCTTTTTCTGTCCCTCTCCTTTTTCAACCAGCTGGGTGCTGCCACAGGTGTGATGTGGTATGTTCTCAGGTATGAATGAAAGCTTCAGTCAAAACTGTTTGAAAATAGGAGCATTAGATTTTGATCTAGAGCTAATGGTAACTTTTGCCATGTTAAACTAATACACCATTCAAAAACTGGTTGTTTTTGCAGTTGAAACAAAATTGATGTAACGATTGGGAAATTATTTCCATGGCCAGCGCACAAGATGTGCGCTGACACTGCGGAAATCCTCCACAAGAGGATAAAATAACAGAATCCAGCTTTGGGTGCAATGCACCTGTAGAGGGAAATTCCCACTAGATGGAGCTGTGGAGTGCAGAGGAATAACCCTCTGTACTGCCACAGATGCCAGATGGGAATTGTACGAGGTGAAGCAATACAGGGCAAGATAGCCCTTAGAGAGAGAGCGTGAGCACAGGGACAGAATGTATGCGTGTCCACCAATCGAGTCACCACCCGGTGACGGTGAACACACAACAGCGAAGACCAAGTGGGAACGCAATCGCAAGAATGGCGATTGCTATAAGTGACACAAGACTGAGTAAGACAGAGCAAAGGAAGAATACAGACAGAACTGATAACAAACTGTAATCCAAAACACAGGACCAGACAGGACTAACTACACGCGGTCACCACACGTTAATCGCAATAGCGACAAAACGCGTGCACGGCACGGTCGCCACATGAGAAGCGCAATAGCGACAAAGCGTACCAATCCTGATTAACCAAAGAAATGCGAAAACAAAAGAGAACGTGAACGCTTGCTAAACGGTTACCTCACCGAGACGACAGCAAGCGTTCGTTCCAGACAGACAGACAGACAGATGGAGCAACCAGTAGCAACCGCTGCTCTGGCTACACTCCCAGACAGAGTACAGAAGGAACCTCTACCGCTAGGGCGAATGCGATCCCAACAGACAGAACGATTTCCTGTCAACCGCCGCTGGCGACAAGACAATCGCAACAGATAGACAGTACAAAACAATACAGGTAACAAACAACCTGACCATGCTAACAGGAATGCTAGGGCACTCCCAAGGAACTACTCTAAGATAACAATATTAGCAAACAGTAAGCAAAGGGCTGAGACTCCAGGTAAGTTAGCAGGAACAAACCATCATAACCAGCAAGGAATTCTGGGAGGAAATGGTTTTTATACTGCAAGCCATCAGAGGAAGCAGCTAAGCAATTTGCATGACAAGTGGATGCAAATTCCTCCCCAGAACAGCAACTCTGCAGCTTGCAGAGTGGAGACAGGTCTCTTTTCCAGGGACCTGCAGCACTAGGACCTAACAAATGGTCAAAAAGCTGTCTGCCTGTGCAGACAGCAAAGCAGATCATTACAATTGACTAGTGTAGTCAATGTGATGACCCGTATCACAAACAGTTTTTCACTGAAGCTTCCATTCACACATATCAGAACATGTTCTGATGTGTGAATGGAAGCTTCAGTGAAAACTGTTTGCAAATAGAAGGGTTTTTGATCTAGAGCGAACAGTAGCTTTCGCCATGTTAAACCATAATACCATTCAACCACTGGTTGTTTTTGCAGTTGAAACAAAATTGACTAGAGTAGTCAATGTAATTACCCTTAAACTATGTTCTGAGCTGTGAATGGAAGCTTCAGTGAAATCTGTTTGCAAATAGGAGCATTAGATTTGGATCTAGAGCTCACAATAGCTTTCGCCATGTTAAACCATAAAACCATTCAAAAACTGTTTGTTTTTGCAGTTGAAACAAAATTGACTAGAGTAATCAATGTATTGAATTATGTTCTGAGGTGCGAATGGAAGCCTCAGTGAAAACTGTTTACAGATAGGAGCATTCGTTTTTGATCTAGAGCTAACAGTAACTTTTGCCATGTAAACCAATATGCCATTCAGAAACTGGTGGTTTTTGCTGTTGAAACTCATTCTGGTAAAAGCAGCAGATTTCTGGCAGCACTACAGGACAATTACTTGACTCAAATGGTAACGGAACCAACTAGGGGGAATACGTTACTGGATCTGATCATTTCTAATAGACCAGATAATGTATCAAATGTGCAGGTTCAAGAACATTTGGGAAATAGTAGTGATCACAACATGATAATGTTTGATCTGGTGACTGATAGGCCACGGGGCAGCGGGACCACTAAAACTATGAATTTTAGAAAATCAAAGTTCAATCAAATTAGGCAGGCACTAAGTTTGGTGAACTGGGATAATGTACTACAAGGGGAGGACACTGAAGGGAAATGGCAAGCTTTTAAACTTATTCTCAATCATTATTGTAGTATGTATGGAAACAAAATGTCTAGGAATAAAAAAAGGCCTCTATGGATGAATAGAAAGGTTAGGGATAAAATGAAGAGGAAAAAGAATGCCTATAAGGTCCTAAAACAGGAGGGGACCAAGGCTGCACTAAGCAATTATAAGGAGTGCAATAAAAATTGTAAAAAAGAAATTAGGCTGGCAAAGATCGAAGCTGAAGATCAAATCGCTAGGGATATCAAATCTAACCCAAAAAAGTTTTACAAGTACATCAACTCTAAAAAAAGAAAGGTTGACTGTATAGGACTCCTAAAGGACGACGGTGGGAACTCAATGGTGGATGACCAAGGTAAGGCAGAGTTATTAAATGCTTTCTTTGCTTCTGTCTTCACAAAGGAAACAGCACTGTTGCAAATTACAGAGGCAGAAGAGTCTTAATCTTCTAACTGTAATATTAAATACTTAACGCAGGGAGAAGTGAAGGCAAGACTAAATAAATTAGAAATAGACAAGGCACCTGGCCCGGATTGCATGCATCTTAGGGTCCTAAGGGAATTAACTTCAGTTATAGATAAACCCCTTTATCTTATCTTTTGTGACTCTCTTTCAACTGGCGGAGTCCCAGTGGATTGGCGTACAGCCCACGTTTTCCCATTATTTAAGAAAGGCAAAAAGTCAGATCCAGGAAATTATAGACCTGTAAGCTTAACATCAGTTGTATGCAAACTATTTGAGGGGTTACTAAGAGATACTATACATGACTTCATAGTAGAAAATAATCTTATTTCTCAGCATCAACATGGGTTTACTAAAGACAGGTCCTGTTTGACTAACATGCTCAGCTTTTATGAGGTTGTGAATGCTAATATGGATATTGGGAATGCTGTAGATGTGATATACTTGGACTTTGCAAAGGCCTTCGACACTGTTCCCTACAAAAGTCTGGTGCAAAAGTTGAGGATGCAAGGACTGGGGAAGAGTCTGTGTGCATGTATAGGGAACTGGCTAATGGATAGGGAACTGGCTAATGGACAGAAAACAAAGAGTTGTGGTCAATGGATCGTACTCAAAATGGGAGACTGTTAGCAGTGGGGTCCCACAGGGGTCTGTACTGGGTCCAGTGCTCTTCAATTTATTTATTAATGACCTAGTAGATGCAGTAGTGAGCAATGTTGCTATTTTTGCAGATGATACAAAATTGTGCAGAATCATCAACTCTCAGGAAGATAGTGTCATATTGCAACAGGATCTGGATAGGCTATATGGGCACATAAATGGCAGATGAAATTCAATGTTGAAAAATGTAAAGTCATGCATTTTGGTCGTACCAATGGTCTAGCACAATACATAATAAATGGGATACAGTTGGGGACATCAAACTTGGAGAAGGACTTAGGAGTACTCATTGACAACAAGTTAAATAATCGTACTCAATGCAGCTAAGGCTAACACAATTTTGGGATGCATTAAAAGGGAAATAAAAACTCGAGATGCTAGCATATTATTGCCCCTGTTTAACTCTCTAGTAAGGCCACATCTGGAATATGGAATTCAGTTCTGGGCACCACATTACAAAAATGATATTGCAGTTTTAGAGCAGGTGCAGAGACAAGCAACAAAATTGATATGTGGGATGGAAGGTCTCGCTTACCAAGAAAGGTTAGATAAACTGGATTTATTTAGTCTAGAGAAAAGACCCCTTAGAGGAGATCTAATTAACATGTATAAATACATCTGAGGGCAATATAATAGCTTGGCGGATGAGCTTTTTGTCCCTAGGCCTTCTCAAAGTACTAGAGGACATGATCTGCGCATGGAGGAAAAACGTTTTAGCCATTTATTTAGGAAAGGGTTCTTTACAGTAAGAGTGATTAAGATGTGGAATGCATTGCCACAGGAAGTCGTTATGGCAAACTCTATACCTGCATTTAAAGGGGGCTTAGATGCTTTCCTTGCGTTGAAAGACATCCATAGCTACAATTACTAGGTAATGCCTAATGATGTTGATCCAGGGATTTTATCTGATTGCCATCTGGAGTCGGGAAGGAATTTTTCCCTTTTGGGGCTAATTGGACCATGCCTTGTAAGGGTTTTTTCGCCTTCCTCTAGATCAACAGGGATATGTGAGGGAGCAGGCTGGTGTTGTACTTTGTACTAGTTGAACTCGATGGACGTATGTCTTTTTTCAACCAAAATAACTATGTAACTATGAATGAAAATTGACTAGATTAGTCATTGTAATGACCTCTAAACTATGTTCCGAGGTGTGAAGGTAAGCTTTAGTGAAAAACTGTTTGCTAATAGGAGCATTAGTTTTTGATCTGGAGCTAAAAGTAGCTTTCGCCATGTTAAACCAATATACCATTCAAAAACTGGTTGTTTTTGCAGTTGAAACAACATTGACTTCAGTAGTCAATGTAATGGCCCCTAAACTATTTTCAGGAATGCAAATGACACCTTCAGTAAAATCTGTTTGCAGATAGGAGCGTTAGTTTATAATCTACAGCTAAAAGTAGCTTTCGCCATGGTAAACTAATACACCATTCAAAACTGGTTTGTTTTTGCAATTGAAACAAAAATGACTAGTTTAGTCAATGTGATGACCAGTAAACTATGTTCTGATGTGTGAATGGAAGCTTCAGTGAAAACTGTTTACAAATAGGAGGATTAGTTTTTGATCTAAGTAGCTTTCGCCATGTTAAACCATAATACCATTCAACCACTGATTGTTTTTGCAGTTGAAACAAAATTGACTAGAGTAGTCAATGCAATGACCCCTAAAAAATGTTCTGGGTCAGCTAGGTATAATATAGTGTCATCAGCATATTGGCTGATTTTTTTCCTCAATACCACCGACACCAAGGCCCATGATCTGAGCATTGGATCTAATTTTGCATGCTAGCGGTTCAGCTGAGAGAGCATAGCGTAGCGGGGAAAGTGGACACCCTTGCCTAGTACCCCGGTTGATTGAAAAGGAGGGTGACAGGGAGGAGTTTGTGCAGACTTTTGCCATTGGTTTGGTGTAAAGGATTTGGACCCATTTGATGAAGTTGTCGCCAAATCCAAACCTGGCTAGTGTAGTTAATAAGAAGAGACATTCCACTGCATCAAACGCTTTAGCCGCATCCAGGGATACAATAACGCAGTAGTCTGCGTTGGAGTGTGATGCTTGAATGTTGGTGAAGAGCCTTCTAATATCAAGTGAGGTCTTTTTCCCAGGCATAAAACCAGTTTGGTCATTATGAATTAGGGTTAGAATAACTTGGCTTAGTCTATTTGCTAATATTTTGGCCAGGATTTTAACATCTTGTGTGGGTAAGGAAATGGGACGATAAGAATCCCAGAGAGTAGGGTCTTTGCCAGGTTTAGGGATAAGAATAATTAAAGCAGTACGCATAGATTCACATAACTCAAAAGACTGCTGCAGAGTTTGGAATAATGGATGGGCGACAACTTCAGCAAATCTCTTATATACCATCCAACCCTGGAGATTTTTTGTTTGGAAGTGAGTGTATAGCCAGCTCTACCTCTTCCAAGGTGATTGGGGCATCTAGCAACTCTCTGTGTTCTGGAGACAGTCTAGGTAGGTCAATTTCTGAGCCGTAAATTTCAGCTTCTGTTCTATCAAATTCCGATTGGGCAGTGTAGAGATCTTTAAAATAATTAGCAAAGCGGTCATTAATAAATGTTGACCCAGTCAGTAAGTTACCTGCAGAGTCACGTATATAGGGTATAGTGGATGGGGTTGACCTATCTTTTGCCATCCTGGCCAGGATGGTTCCTGTGCGTTCCCCTTGTTCATAAAATGACTGTTTATGGAAGAAGTTTTTGGCCTGCAGTTTTTCTTTTAGCATATCTCTAAGTTGATTTTGTGCAGATTTCTAGGCCCTCTCCGTTTCCTCCGAAGGACCAGAGATGTAGAGTTGTTCTAGAACGGGAATTTGAATTTGAAATTATTGTATTTTATTATTAGTTTCACGTTTATAATGAGAGACTGCACTAATAAGTGCACCTCTGAGATATGCTTTGAAGCAATCCCATACCAGTGAATAGTTTTCTTCTTCACGGTAATTGAAGAAGTATGATTGTAATTGAGCTACCAACCAGTCCTTTAGAGGGAAACAGGGAGAGCCAGAATGGATTAAATTTCCAAACGTACTGTTTAGGAGAGTCGAACCATCTTATTGAAATGTATATAGGAGAATGCTCTGACACAATCCTGGGCAAAAAAAACGACAGATCCCACCAGAGGTAGCAGATTTGCAGAAACAAAATAATAATCTAATCTAGATGAAGTATTATATGAAGTTGAGAAACAGGTGTATTGTAGTGAGTCGGGGTTCAAAAGTCTCCATACATCCAATAGTAATAAATCAGCCATAAGACTAGCAAAGGGAGTAGCTTTGCCTATAGCAGCTGGAAAGCGGTCAAGGGCTGGGTTGCATACTGAATTAAAGTCCCCTGTCCACACACTAGGGCATGGAGGGAACATCATCCTGAACTTTACTTGACTATTATATGTCATTGTGATCTTTGTCATGTGTGTGCTTGGACACTAGGGCATGGAGGGAACATCATCCTGAACTTTACTTGACTATTATATGTCATTGTGATCTTTGTCATGTGTGTGCTTGGACGTAGTTATATTATGACTTGACCCACCAGAAAAGTTATACCTTTAGCTAAGATACCTTTACCCCTTCCTCTTCCTGTTTCATCCCCTTCCTCCCCTCTTTAACCACTGGATGTGTCTATTGTGGGTTACCCACTCATGGACCATCCTTTTATCCACCTTCACATTCCTACTTTACCCCAACTCTTCCCTTCCTTTTTCTTATTAAAAAGTAACTTTTCAAGTATGCTAGTTTAACAATGTGTTTTCTAGTTAAGATAATTGATCAGGGCCGGATTTGTACTTTTCTCCACCCAAGGCCCACTGTCACCAGCCGCCCCCCTCCTTCCCATCTGGCCAAGGGTACTCAGCTTTATTGTGTCTATACAGGGTACAATAAAAATGTTTGATGCTCCCGTCATTTGTTTTGACCAAAATAATCAAATTGAAAGGAAGTGAGAAATAATCTTTTTTTTTCGATCAAGAAAAACAAACGATTATCCCTTTTTTTTATTTTTATTTTTAAAAAGCCAACTGAACATGTTGGAAAAACAGTAAATCAGTTTACCCTTTGCATACTCAAATGCAAAATCATATCCAAATGGTTTAATCCAAAGCAGTCATTCAGGAACCACTGCCATCCATAGAGCCAAGTTAAAAGCCAGGGTCTTTGTTGCACAATACTACATTCTTTTGCCTAGGCAATGCTGTACATTGTGTCAAGCTACCCTGGAATTCGTATATGTCCTAACTCTGGCCCTGTAATATGCATAGTGCAAACATTCAATGCATCAAACCATAATCTGCCATCCTCTCCTGGGAGAAAACAAAATATATCCATGTGCACCATGCAAATCCTAGCAGAAGCTGTGTGCATGCTGACAATGGTCACAGAACATGTCCTCTGAATATCTAATTAGGGAACCCCAAACAACATAATTAAGAAACGTGATACCCAAAAAGCATAATAATACATTGTGATCTCAGATACCCTAGGTAGGCAACATGACACACAAATAACATATTTAGGGACTGTTACCTCAAATAAAATGATTATAAAGCTTGACTCAAAATAACACAATTAGGTCAGCTGGATCCCGTACTGGTTATTGCTGTTGCCTTTGACGTAGGCTTTGAGCCTTTGACCAGGGTTTGATTGCTAGGTCAAGCAAGCCAGTATGTAAAAGAGTAAGGAGGCTTTGGCCAAGGCTTCCTAATAATCCTGGTCATCCCTGGAATGTGCCCTAAGTGGCTGCAGCCCTGAAGCACATTGAGTCTGCCAGGAGAAAAGTGCAACATAAATGTTCTTATTCTTATGCAGTAGAATCTCATTATAGTAAACCTCTGGGTATAGTAAACTCAGTCCTGAGGACTGAGTCCTCAGGTCCCAGCAAATATCTGTATAAATATGCAATGTATGACCAATTCTGATATAGTAAACTGCTGATACAGTCAACTACCTGCCCAGGTCCCTTGGAGTTTACTATAAAGGGATTCTACTGTAATAATTATAAATCATAATTAGGTATTATGACGGTGAATCCCACAGCCCAGCCAGGGTCAGTAATCTTATGGAGGGGACAGGAGATGCTAGGAAAGTGGAACTTCAGCCAGGGGCGTAACTAGGCCCCACCGGGCCCCCCTGCAGATTTTCTGAGCGGGCCCCCCCACCGGGGCCCGCTCGCGGCCGTTTTGTGGGTACTGGAGGGGTGGCAGCATGAGGGGAAAGCCTTGCCCACAGTCGGCGGGGAGAGGGGTAGTTCCCCCCTCTCCCTCACCTCGGGGCTCTCCCCTCTGCGCTCCCCTCCAGCTCGTAAGTGTCTGTGGGGCTGTGGTGGGCAGCGAGCGGCGGGCAGATACATACCTGCTTCCGTGCGTTCCATCGGAGACTTCTCCCTCTAGCGGCTGACGTCACTTCCGGAAGTGACGTCAGCCGCTAGAGGGAGAAGTCTCCGATGGAACGCACGGAAGCAGGTATGTATCTGCCCGCCGCTCGCTGCCCACCACAGCCCCACAGACACTTACGAGCTGGAGGGGAGCGCAGAGGGGAGAGCCCCGAGGTGAGGGAGAGGGGGGAACTACCCCTCTCCCCGCCGACTGTGGGCAAGGCTTTCCCCTCATGCTGCCACCCCTCCAGCACCCACAAAACGTCCCCGAGCGGGCCCCAGGGGGGGGGCCGGGCCCCCCCGCGGGCGCAGGGGCTGCAGGGCCTATTCCTACGCCCCTGACTTCAGCACAGGAGCAGATAACATTTTAGGGACAGGAGGAAGCCCAGGTAAGTACAATTTAACTTATTTTAATGCTGCATCCAGCGCATGCTCTGTCCTCTCCATGGCCCAGGCCACACACCTCCTTAAACATGTTCCCGTATCTGGGAGCATTCTACTCATACCAGAGGCATAGTAATAGGGGGCGCAGAGGTTGCTACCGCATCGGGGCCCTTGGGCCAGAGGCCCTCAACTACAGTATTAGCTCTCTATTGGTCCTGTGCTCATAATAATCACTTCTATAGATACTTTGATTAGTGGTAATTATTAACAAGCTGCTCCCCATCCCCTTCTTGCACCTCTGACACTGTAGTTACCATTGGCAGGTTTTGTTGCGCCATATCAGTTGTTATGTATAGAGTGCTTAGGGGGCCCCAATGTAAAATTTGCATCGGGGCCCACAGATCCTTAGCTACGCCACTGCCTCATACGTAGAACACTCCCGGCCACAGGAGTATGGTCAAGGAGGTACAGTACATGGTTACGAGGGTCTGGAAGAAGCCCCAAGTAAATAAAATAGAAGTTTTTACCCTGCCTCAGGTACACTTGGAAAACCTGAGATGAATTAAGCATAAGGATTTATACTTACCTGAGACTTCCACCAGCCCCCTGTAATCCGTCTGCTTAATCACCATCCTCCTGATCCCCTCCATTCTCCCAAAGAAATGTCCACGATACAGCCCAATCACGCATCACTATGCATGCCTGGTCCTGGGCCAGCCGCACACTCCCCCTGATTGAAATCCCATGGTTGGGAGCATTCTGTGCAAGTGCAATTACAATCTTAGTGAACTGTGCATGCACAAAATGCTCCAAGCTAGGGGAGCACAATCGGCCAGTATGGAAATTCACCATGCCAAACTGCGGGAAACTGACGATCGAGCAGACGGACTACAGGGGGCAAGAGGAAGCTCTTCGGCTGTGGCTACAGTGGGCACAGCTGAGTAGTAGCACAATCTCAAAGGGGGCGAAGTGAACAGAGAGCATACGCTGGACAAAGGCAGAGCACTAGGTGGCATACCATGACATACGAGTGTACCCCATCAAAGATGGGGAGGCACAATGAACCCTGAATTTATGACTGTCCCCCAAAGTTTACCTCTGTGAATTATTTATATAGAAGAGCAGCATGGGCAGGTAGATGCTGTATAACTGCAGCTTATTTTTAATGCTTTGCCTGCATTCAGGACTAGTTACCAGGCTTGCTCATCACAAGTAAATCAAAAGTAACCACGGTGGTTACTCGTGATTCAAATGAGTTGTAATTGCTGCAGCTGAGCAGCTGTATGCGGCTTTGTTAATTACCCAGAATGCCACTGTCCACCCTGCATTTCAAAGGGCTTGCAAGCTACCTATTGGTCGCATTGCAAGCCTTGCTATGGTGCACTTCCTCCTTCAAGCCGGAAGTGCGCCATAGCAAGGCTTGCAATGCGACCAATAGGTAGCTTGCAAGCCCTTTGAAACGCAGGGCGGACAGTGGCATTCTGGGTAATTAACAAAGCCGCATACAGCCGCTCAGCTGCAGCAATTAAAACTGATTTGAATCACGAGTAACCACCGTGGTTACTCGTGATGAACAGCCTGCTAGTTACTACATTAAAGTATATCAGAGATGTTTAAATAAACAGCTTTTATACTTACCTGGGGCTTCCTCTCCATGACCCAAGTCCTAGCCAGCTGTGGTTCACCGCGCATGTGGAGCCCAGCCATGTGCACACCCCTGTCATGCTCCTGTGGCTGTTCTGCAACAGCGCTGTACTAACTGCGGGTGCAGACAGGTCCCAGCAACAGAAGCACAACAGGGCCACATGGGGCTGGAGGAAGCCCCAGGTAAGTATAAAAGCTGTTTATTTTAACATCTCTGCTTTCCTTAAAGGAAATCTAAGGCTAAAATAAAAAAAAGCTTAACTTACCTGGGACTTTTTGGAGCCTTCTGAAGTTACTCCTGTGCCTGTCCTGTCCTTCCGAGACCCTTTTGCCAGCAGTGGCGACCCCTGAAAAGCTGGCAGGCCATTCTCCTCCTCCCTGTGCTCATGCTGCTGCGAGCGTCCTGCGCATCTGCAGTACACAAAAATCACTACTGTGCATGATAACTGCACAGAGCACTTCCAGCAGCAGGCTTGCGATCAGGGTGCGTGCGGCTTAGGTTCGCACATGCGCAGTGGCATTCAAATGGCAGCGACCAGCCAGCTTTCTGAGGCTGCCAATGCTTGATGGAGGGACCCATAAGGACGGCGCAGGCACAGTATGACTCCAGAGGGCTGCAAGAACATATACATATATATATACATACATACATACACACACACACACACGCACGCACGCACACACACACACATATATATATTTATTTAGTAACCCTTTAAGGTATTTTCTTTTAAAATAGAAATTGAGAAATAACACTCTTACTGAAAAAAAAAACTGTTGCACAGGGAGACGAAGAATGTTTCTTCTTAATAGTTTTACATTTGAAAAAAAAAAAAAAAGTTATGATGAATCGGATATCAAGGGTAATAACTTCACTTACAGTCTTGTCCCACTGTCCAGTGTCCATCTAGCATTCACATCCTGAAGACTGTGCGCAGCATCACAACTTCCAGTGGAAGAAGGGGGGCTCGATTACTGCATCGTCTGCTTCTCGGGGTTCTGTTCTGTCCATAAGCCCCAGCGGTACCATGTGACCTCCCCATCTACTCCACACTCTAGGTGGGCGGGTTCAGGTGCTGACATCATGTTGATGTTTTTGATTGACAGCGGGCTGAGCGAATCGCCCGCTGTCTTTATGCCACTTGCGTCTCTGGAGTTGCCTGTGACATACACGTCACACTCACACGTGCACTCGTGCGGGACTGAGGAGAGAGTCTTCCTGCAGGCAACTTCTGCAGGCTCTCTCCAGCCTCAGAGTTTGTATGCCTCTCCGCTCGGATCTGGATTCTGACTGCAGCGGCCGCCCCCGCCAGCTGCGCTGCTCACCGCAACACAGGCACTACTGTAAGACACAGCAAAGCGGCGGGGCGGCTGGCTGGAGCCTGCAGACGTCACTTCAGATCGGGTTTTAGTTATTGCGGACGGCCGCGGGTGACAGCAGATATGGTTAACCTGTCACCCGCCCCATACATTAAGGTAAATTCCAGCGCCCTAGTCCCCAGCCTTGGGTGCCTGCCCCCAAATCCGGCCCTGTAATTTATATATCTTGCAGTTCACTTCTAATTTCCTTTTCCCCTGTTTTTATCTTGCATACCCCCTGCGTGGGGATTTTCATGTTTTTTCACTTGTTAAACATTTTTGATATATATCAATAAACACCCTTGAAATGTAACAAAATTGACTATAGCAGTTAATGTAACAAACCTTAAACTACGTTGTGAGGTGTGAATGGAAGCTTTACTGAAATCTGCTTAGAAATAGGAACATTAGTTTTTGATCTAGAGCTCACAATAGCTTTCGCCATGTTAAATCATAATACCATTCAAAAACTGTTTGTTTTTGCAGTTGTATCTGCCCATAGCCCTGCAGTTCAGATCGGCGGCATGTCTGCTGAGGCCCTTCTCACTACCATTACCAACATTTTTAGATCTGAACTAAAGGCTGACATAGGGCAGAGGGTTAATATGGTGGAACACCAGGCTGACGTTCTGGTCATGGTTACCAATGCGAATACTGCAAACATAGAGGCGCATGAGGACCGCCTTAACTTTATGGAATCTAAGTTAGAAGACCTGGAGAATATGAGCAGAAGAGCCAATGTCAGAATACGGGGGGTCCCAGAATCTGTGGAAGATTTGGAAGCAATGGCTGCTAATCTATTTCATGCACTTTTGCCTCAAATAGATCCCTCACAGCTTAGAGTGATTAGAATCCATAGAGCACTTGAGAGACCACGTAATCAAGCTCTACCAAGGGACATAATAGCCAAGATATGCAAGGAGGATGCAAGAGATAAAATACTGCGAGCAGCAAGGGATCTTCAATCCCTCCCTGACCTCCCACGGTCAGTACAGATCTTTGCGGATCTTGCGCCCATTACGATACAGAAGAGGAGAGCTATGAAACCTTACACCACTGCCCTCCAGCAGGCTTCCATAAGATATAGATGGGGATTCTCCTTTGCACTTATATTTCGACTTGGGGAATAAACAACATCTTTGTAAGACCCCTGAAGATGCAGCAGAGGCTCTCTCGGAGGCTAATATTTCTTATACAATCCCTGATCCGCAACAGTCACAACAAGATCAACAGCTTCCACTACCACGGCGAGAACCAAGGCGAAATAGAAATTGGTCTACCCCTAGATCCACAAACCACAGACGAGATTCACCCGAACAGGGAACATCTGCGGAATAACCTAGGTATGCTGGAACAGTTTGTATTCTTCTACCTCTACAACACCTTTCCCCAGATATGGTTTAGTTTTATCATAAAACTTTGTTAATATTCCCACTTTATGATGCTGGGCCTCCCTATCTTTCTTTTAACTCTGGAACAGGTTGGAATTTAAAATTTATCTCTAGAAGAGGAACCATGTGCAGGATTGGTCATCTTTGTAATGACTCCTTTATATTCTTATTGAAACGTTTATTAGAACCACACATTAGTCTTTTAGATTCTAGATTATTATATTAGCATCAGGATAATGTTATTAGAATTATACCTGGGTCATATCAGAGTAATAGCTGGAGACTAACCAATGGTATATTGTTTGTTTAAATAAGATAAACGTTTTCTCTCAGGACCTTCTAGGAGATAACTTAGTTATTTTTGACACTTATATGTTACTAATTATATCTGTTTTTATATTACTATTTTACTGGTGCATTATTTTTTCTCTATCTATAGCAGCTAGATTTTGATAACAATTCATGTTTAAAGTTAAACATATGTTTCATATCTGGGGATAAATATCTTCTTGGAGGTAGTACCTTGTTGTGTTTACTAGTATTCTCTTTAAACTTATGGTTCAAACATGAGTTGAGCCAGCATAGATGTCTCATATTAATATAAAATGGCAGGTGAACTCACAAAACATGTTGATCCCCCAATGAGAGACAGTAGGTGGTTGGTGTGTATTTTATTGATCGCCATCTATGTTCTCTCCATTCTGGCACCTAGGGTGCCTATTCGGGCCTTCTCAGGCTATATTGAGCTAATATTTATATACAGGGTTGAATATTATTGTCCTGTACTCTGTCTCATCTTGTATGGTTTTTCTGCACGCCGGTTCCATGTCTTTACTTTTACATTATATTCTGATAAGAATACCATAATTCAAGCCCATTAATATATTGACCCACAACGCCAGAGGCCTTAGCTCACCAACTAACTTGGTTCAGGTCTACACCAAACATGCACCTGATGTTTTGTGTATATGTTACGGCCAGAACCCGAAGTCTGGCCACTTCGGGTTCTGGCCGTTCAGAATGCGAAGTGGCCGCCTGTTGCGGCCTATATGCAAAATGCTCCTCAATTTCGGACTTTGGCCGGCCAGACCGCGTTGCAACTAAATGTGGCCGGCCAAGCCCCGAAGCTCACCTCTCTACAAGTTGTTATAATTTAAGTAGGCCTCAGTTACTTGGCCTGAGGTTTATGTAAAAGGCTTGTCCGCAGTGTATGCCTTTAAAATAAATAGAGGTTTTGTGATGCAGGCAGAGGCATCTCAGGGTCTGCGTGTAGCAGAGGATACACGCAGATACTGAGAACATGTTCCTAAGAGAAGGCCATCGGACTACTCTGACCTCCTGTTAGTACTGGATGGGAGGGAGAGGTGATAGAGAGGAGTGTAGTGAGAGGTGCAAGCTTATCTCGTTCCAGTCAGCGCCGCTAAAAGTTATATAGGTTTAATGTTGTAGTCATATCAGACTGATAAATGTGCGTCTCAGAAGTACTAGCTGTTAATATGGTTTAGAGTTACGCTGCACGCTTGAATAGTTCTGTGTTATGCTGCAGATGATTTGTGAGGGGAGAGAGGGTTCTACGTCCCTGGGTGATGCTACGATGTAAAATATTTAGCATTGCAGCTGTGATGCGGTTTGTCTCACTTTTGGCAAGCATCCCAGAGAGTATAGGTAGCGGAAGGCTGACTCTCGGTAAAATGTATAGATGATGTGTGTAACTATGCATAACAAATGGATGTTCTGTGTGAGTTTTGTTTTCTCTCCTAGGTCTATAGGAACGAGAGGCTGCTATGGGAGCAGCCATCTTGGCTGGCAGTCCAGGACTCAAAATGGCGGCAGTGGAGAGAGCCCGCCCCGTGAGTCATGGCCCCCACACGTCATGGCAGGGGGGAGGAGGGGCTGGGGGATCCACGTCACGTCAGGCTGTGCTCGCGGCTCCGGGCAGAGCAGCTGAAAGGGAGGGGGGTAGAAATACAGAGACAGTCTACTGTGTGTCTCGGTTCTCAAAGTATTTCCCCAGAGCTTTTCCCTGGGTCCATGGAAAGGAATGCCAGAATAGGAAGTGTTTCCCAGCTGGGTGCAGGGACACACGTAGCAGTACAGATCAGAAATGGGTCTGTACTGTGTTGCTTATGGGATTATTCCTGTAAGTGGGGCACCTTAATGGGTGGTGCAGCATGAGTTCCCAATAGAAGGAAAGGGGGACAGCGCATCAAGGGGGGTGCCGGAGTTGGAAAAAAAGGGAGTTGACCAATCCGGGTTACCGGTTTTTGTCGTGGACAGCGCCAGAGCTGGACTGAGAGGTCTATGCTGGGCTGGGGCTGTTTTTTTTGTGCGTTTTTTTTCGTCCACTGATTGGTCAAATAGGTTTTTTCCAGCTCTTATCAATTGTAGCACAAAGAACAAGGACTGACAGCAGGTCATGGGGCAATTATACAGATGATAGAATTGCCATTTACAGAGTGACAGTGTATCAGTACGGTGTTTGCCATGTGACTACCTACCAAGTGGGCATTCAGGGATCTGCATACAGGTATGCTTAGCCCTGCACCCTGTGTAGTTTAAGTGCAAAGCAATTTTTTGGTAGTTTAGGTGGTGGCACGGCAAACATTGATCAGAGGGTACAAAACACAGAACTTCTAGCAGAGCTGGTATCGCAATGAAGTTCTAGATAAGTAAATGCGATAATGAGTAAGAGCATTGCAGGCTCACCTGCAAAGCAGCAACAGGTGTGGCATCCGTAATCTGTGCATGCGACGGCCGCGCATGGACAGATAGGGGGGGATGTGGAGTGAGCTGCAATGTGGTGAGAGCTTCCAAAAGTGAAGCGAGCTTCCAAAGGTGAAGTCCGCGGGAGCATATTTTAAACAGGTAAGTACTGAGGATAGTACTGAGGTAGGGGGGTGAAGTTTAACTCCAATCTACCAATAAGAGTAAACAGAGTTCATGAGAACCATAAAGCAATGAGATCAATTACGATATATATTGATCAATTTAAAGTGTAAAGAGTACAAGCCGCAGGGCGAATCCCAAATCATTAATAAGAATTGATTTGTTTGTATTTCGATTTCAGGTGTTTGGCAATATGGATTTGAGACAGATGCCGTGCTGGCAGCAAAGCTGGAGATGTCAGTCGGATACGCGAAAGGTTCCAGATGCCAATCTAAGCTTGGAGAACAGCGAGATTCCTGAGATTGGAAAGAGACTAAAACACGAGATTCCTGAGAGTGGAAAGAGACTAAAACACGAGATTCCTGAAATGGGAAAGAGACTAAAAACCGAGGTTCCTGAGATCGGAAAACGTCTAAAAGAACTGTCTGAGCAAAGCATAGTGCAAATTGCTAATGTTTTTCTTTCCCAAGGTGGTGCTTTTATAATGAGGAGTACCGTGCTGATGGTGATCCTAGGTTGCCATTTCGTCCTAGGAGAACGAAGAGAGGACATTCTCATGTATAATAAGGGGTTAATGAGAATGCAAGGCCCAAGCATGTTAATGTTTGGTGACAAAGGTACTAATCCTTTCACACCTCCCTCCGCTTGGCACAGACGGACCATGCAGGGACGGAGGAAAAGAGCACTTGTGCCAGGAGAAAGCAAATTTCATGGCACAAGGTGGGTGAAAGGTCTGAAGGGTCAAGTGTGCGGGCAGTGGGAATTTAATGGCAGTGTAAATCTGCTATTGAATGCCACACTCCCAGAATCGATGCACCGATCCAAAGGTTTGTTAAAAGGTACATTGCAGTACAATGGGTACATGCAAAAGGTGGAGTGTGTGATTCAGGGGTACCTTGTCTTGGTTATGCAGAGTGAGATGGTTCCAGATTGGAGAGGAACGAGCAGGAGGCGTCAATTCTCTTACCAGAGAGACGCAGGGGACAACATCACACTCTGGAGCTACCAACAGAGAGTGCCTCTGAAACAACTATACACACGTAAAGGCTGGAAAGCCGAGGGTTGGTGGTTCTCGAAACAAGAAGTAAAAATCGAGATCAAGCCACATTTCCAGGTGACAAAGAGGGTGGGGAGAGCGGTCCCGGGGGAGGGAACGCCAACACAGGGAACCCCATTCACCCCACACGGGTCACAACAGGGGACGATATTACACAGTCCATATGCAGCAGCATATCCTCATGCTAGGTGGGTAAGTGAAGAGGTACTCTTAATTGAAAGATTGCAGAGAGTACTGTCTTCCCGACCTCAGGTACATATTGTGCCTCAGGACGTAAGGGGGGAAGAGGTCCAATCAGGACGGTTGGGGGCATATTTTGTCAGGGAGATGCTTAAAGATCCTGTCCAACTGAGATTGGACAAGGGGAGATATATTAATTTTTCGGGAGAAGGATCTTTTGCATGGCAGCTTCGAGATGTTTGGGTGAACAAAGGGAAACGGTGCAAGATTCCTTTAGGCACCGCCACTTCCTTGGTTCTGTTATGATCGCTTCTGCAGCGTTTACTGCTGACTGCAGTGGTATTGCAAACCAAGCAGTTCTAATGTCATTACATGCATTTGCTTGCATAGTTTGGTTTGCACTTAAACTAGTTGCTGATTCCATCTGCAGTCGCTCTGAAGTTAATGACAGTTTAATATGCTTTTGTGTAAACAAACATTGTCTGCTGCAGTGGAGGGGCGGTCCCTTTCCTGCAGGCTGCATATCATTGTCTGCCTTTTCCTGCTATCAGCCTGTGATTAATTACCATTCACTTGTGTGGGAATCTGCAGGTCTGCTCCCATTGGATGACCTCAGTATAAAGAACTGCTTCCTGCAATGCCTCATGGGCTATCATAGTCTCAGATTCTATCTGTTACTCTGCTCGTGCCCCACCTCGTTCCTGGTCCGTGTGGACTGCGCTGACTCCTGCGAAGGGGTCAGCGAGTCCTCCTAGTTCTGCTCTTGTTCTAGAAGTTGTTACTTGCTTGTCTTGTGTCATATATTGGTTCATCGCCAATATATACGCATACTTGCGCATTTTGTTATTTTTCTTGAATTCGTGTTACGTTGATACATCAGTTGTCGCTGATATATACGTACACGAACTGTTTATATCCTGTGTTCCGTTAGTCAGCGTTCCAGCACGCTGAGCTAGTTATCCTGTTCCTGGTCCTGTTTGTGGATTGCGTTCATCTCTGCGAAGAGATAGCGAATCCTTCTGAGTCCTGTTCCCTGTATTACTCCAGTCTTAGTCAGAGTTCCTGCTTATGTCATATATCGGTTCATTGCCGATATATACATATGTTAGTCAGACGTTACGAATAGTTTCATTGATAGCTGTAATTGTAATACGCTAGGAAATCATACTTATTGTATATTTGTCTGTGTTGCGTTCATCTGTCTTGATCCTGCTATTTTCTGACTATTCTGTCCTGTCTTTGTGAGGCACGCCATCGCCGCAACGCATTGGCTGCCTCATTCTAGTCTGTCTGGTTTTGGACGCTTGCTGTCGCTAAGTAGCCGCTAGCTAGCAAGCGTTCATTCTGTCTACTTGTTCTGATCTCCTCAGTCCTGGTTTATGCGCTCAGCGCTACTTTGCGCTGAGACGTTATTACGAAAGTGTTGTTTGTGGCTGCTCGGATCTGCACCGGCTCTGTGCACCACAATCTCCTATTGGAGTCAGTCCTCTCCTCCACTAAACTGGGGATATCCTGATCCCTTGTGCTGGTGTGTGTACCTCCTTCACGGCAGCTTGTGTGTTGTATGCTGACTGTGGAGATTACACCTCCAAGCGTGACATTATGATAGCCCCATTACCAATCCCTATTGTGGGGGGAATTTCCAGAAATTATGACACTGTTTGTCAGGGGTCCTGCTCCTTTAAAAAATTTGAAAAGCTTGGTCCTGAAGTTACAGACAAATTTATATCAGAATTGGTTAAAGTTCTGGCCAATCCCGACTTTCGGGCTTCTGCAATTTCTACCTGGTCTGATTGGATCGTTTGTGCTCTTTTTAAGGGCAAACTTTTTGATTGGGCAATCGATGTCTTAGATCACACTCAGTTTAGACAAAGTCCTTTGCAATTTAAAGCTTTTGTAATTCACAATTGGTTGCGCATAGATCCATTGCCTTTTCCTCTTAATTAACTCCTGGCAGCAGGCCAATCAGCTGCTCCTTCAATTGCTTGCAAGAATGAGCAGCAAGCAGAAAGTGTTACTGATAACAAATCTTCTGCTAAGGCAGCAGGGTCTAAAGCCAAACGTAAACGCTCCAAAAGAAAAGCGTTACAATCAGCGGAGTCGTTGCCCTTAGCGACTGCGCATCAGATCTGTAACGAGACTCCACCATTAGCAGATAATGAAATTCAGTCACCATTCAGGGGAGTCAAATGGACCTATGAAACTACTAATGAACTTTCATTGCTAGCCAGGGAAAATAAAGGTTCTTGTTTAAATGAATTATCTGAATATGATTATGAAGATATATTACAGAGTATTGAACAGATCAATTTATTCGTGCAGCAATGGAAATTTGCATACACTACAGTTCAACACTTGCTACAGGTACTGGAGATCCTTAGGAATAAGAAATCGGCCAATCACCTGCTAAATAACCCAATGTATGTTTCTGCCACTAACACATTTGCAAACTATGATCAGCCGGAATGCTCAGCTGTTAAATATGCATGGGATCCTCCATTTGAGAAAGGAGAGATGGAAGCCCTGGTCTATGAATGGAAGAAAGATGCAAGTTCATTTTGTCAGTTTTACAGTGCAAAAAGTGAATTAGTATTGAATGCATGCATTAAGTCTGCCTATAACCTAATAAAAACTGGTGTGTGTGGGTATGACTTTGTGGCTCCATTGATCGATGTGTGGAGAATGATTCTGGACGATTTTTATGCGATTCAATCAGTTGATACCAGGGAAGACACACTGTCAAGTGGAGATTGTTCCACTTCCTCAGTTCCTGAGGACTCGCCTGCTTCAGCACCTTTGGCTGATTCAGCGAGTGATTCAGAGCTCCTTTTGTGTGAAATTGAAGTTCCTGTAATTCCACCCTGTACCATGGATAACTCAGTGTTACTTCCCAGTAAGACAGAAATTACTGATACTTCCTTAATCTTGCCCTGCACAAATTTCTCGGCAGAGGACCCAGAGGTCCTGCTGACTTCTGAGTCCAGCCTAGCCAGTACTCATGAGTCTTTGTTCAGTGAAACAGACACCAGAAAAATCTTGCCTGTCTCTGCAAACACTTCTGCAGAAATTACCTGTGTTAATAAAGTTCAACTCCTGTCTGATCCAGCAGATGCCAATAAATGCACTACATCAGTTTCTGAGTCCCAGCAATCCTGTCCAGAAATCTCAGAACCCCAGCATCTGAATTTTCCAATTTCACAATTGAATGGTGATTTAGATGCGCAAACATTGTGTTTTGATCTTCCTGTTTCTACACCTCACTCTAGTTTCAGGAATAACCCAGAGCGTCTGCTATGTGAGTCCGAAGTCGCAGAATTATTACCATGTTCAGAAAATGTTCCAGTGAACTTGCCCTGTACCATGAATTGTGCAGTAGATCTCTCCAATGAAACTCAGGTCACAGAATCATTATGCTGTCCAGCAGGTGCTTCCATGGTTTTGCCCTGCAGTGTGGACTGTTCGGTGATCCTGTCCAGTGAAGCTGTGGTCACAGAGTCTTATGCTTCACCCAGTACTTTGGATACTTCAAACCCTCTAGCAGAACAGTCTGAGGCACTGCTTACCTCAGTTGGTGTTGCAGTAATATTCACTTGTCTAGCAGCTGTTTTGGAATTACAGTCTGCTCTAATAAAACTTGATGAATTTCTGCCCAGCGAAGCAGAAGCCATTGAAATATTGTCCTCGTCAGCAAGTGTGTTGGATACCTTGCCCTGTACACAGTCTGATTTAACCAATGTTGTTGAGTCCCTCTCCGGTGTTGTAACAGCCGAGGAACTCCAGCCCTGTCCTCTGAATGTTTCAAAAGTCTTGCCCTGTAACATGGATAATTCTGACTCGCTGGAAAAAATAATAGAAATCTCAGAATTTCAGTCCGGGTTAATGAGTGTTTCTGAAACCCAGCCCTGTATCCTGGAAAATTCTGGTTCTCTGGCCGGTGTGGCAGAAGTTCCAGAGCCCCCTTCCTGTCCAGTGAGTTACTCAGTTTTGCCTAGTTCAGTGGGGATTGCTGCAATATTGACTTGTTTTGCAGCCCTTCATGAGCTCCAGTCCAGTGTATTTGATGAGTCTCTGTCTAGTCCAGAAGAAGCTATGGGAACCCTGTCTAGTTCAGTGCATACATCAGAAGATTTGCCCTGTCTTGTAAATGCCCCTGAACATGATTTGTTAATAACCCTGCTGGAATCAGCGACATCTAAGTCTGATCCTGCAGTTTTTAGTGAGAATCCAGTAACTATGAAGTCTAGTCATGATGAATTTTTTTTGCCCAGTTCTGGTTTCGGTCCTGTCTTGACTGACTTTGAGGTTCGCAGTTCCTTGACATGCCCAGAGGTTTCTCTTGTGCCGGTGTGCCCAGATGTGCTTCGTATGCCAGACTGCCTAGATGTGTCTGTGTTAGCGTGCTCACGTGCTTCCCTAGTGGAGACATGTTCTGATGTTGCCGGTTGGCCTGCATGCCCGGAGATGGTTCTGGTCCCTAAAAGCCCTGATCTTGATGTTTGTCCTTGTGACCCTGACTCTGGAGTTGCCCTGGGTTCCATAGGGGTTCTTGATAGTTCTCCATGTGAGCCTAAGGGGCGTTCTGACCTGTGGGGATCTCTTTGGAGCTTCCAAGTGTTCTGGGAGATCTCTGAGGAAACTTGTCCTGGTACCTTGGACTGGTTCAACAGTGGGTTTTGTGTTGGTAAGGACAGTTCCGGTGGGCATTGCAAAGGCTTTGGCGTTTTTGGACAGTCCCTGGAAGGCGGTGGGTATCGCGCAGAGAGTTTCTTGGGGTTGTTTTCTGGAAGTCGTGGTTCTGATGGGTGTCACACTGAGGCTTGTAGTGCTGACGGGCATGGTTCGGTAGGTTCTGGTTCCAATTGATCTAGTTTTGGTGAGACTGATTCGGGAATTTGGTTTTGTCGGACGGATCCGAATTTTCAGTCAGATCAGTTTGCTGGATTTCCCACTTCTGATTTTTTGGTTTGGGTGGTTCAGGAGAAATATGTCAGTTTTCATAGGCGTCCAGAGGCCGCGTTTAAGGGAGGGGGTACTGTTATGATCGCTTCTGCAGCGTTTACTGCTGACTGCAGTGGTATTGCAAACCAAGCAGTTCTAATGTCATTACATGCATTTGCTTGCATAGTTTGGTTTGCACTTAAACTAGTTGCTGATTCCATCTGCAGTCGCTCTGAAGTTAATGACAGTTTAATATGCTTTTGTGTAAACAAACATTGTCTGCTGCAGTGGAGGGGCGGTCCCTTTCCTGCAGGCTGCATATCATTGTCTGCCTTTTCCTGCTATCAGCCTGTGATTAATTACCATTCACTTGTGTGGGAATCTGCAGGTCTGCTCCCATTGGATGACCTCAGTATAAAGAACTGCTTCCTGCAATGCCTCATGGGCTATCATAGTCTCAGATTCTATCTGTTACTCTGCTCGTGCCCCACCTCGTTCCTGGTCCGTGTGGACTGCGCTGACTCCTGCGAAGGGGTCAGCGAGTCCTCCTAGTTCTGCTCTTGTTCTAGAAGTTGTTACTTGCTTGTCTTGTGTCATATATTGGTTCATCGCCAATATATACGCATACTTGCGCATTTTGTTATTTTTCTTGAATTCGTGTTACGTTGATACATCAGTTGTCGCTGATATATACGTACACGAACTGTTCATATCCTGTGTTCCGTTAGTCAGCGTTCCAGCACGCTGAGCTAGTTATCCTGTTCCTGGTCCTGTTTGTGGATTGCGTTCATCTCTGCGAAGAGATAGCGAATCCTTCTGAGTCCTGTTCCCTGTATTACTCCAGTCTTAGTCAGAGTTCCTGCTTATGTCATATATCGGTTCATTGCCGATATATACATATGTTAGTCAGACGTTACGAATAGTTTCATTGATAGCTGTAATTGTAATACGCTAGGAAATCATACTTATTGTATATTTGTCTGTGTTGCGTTTATCTGTCTTGATCCTGCTATTTTCTGACTATTCTGTCCTGTCTTTGTGAGGCACGCCATCGCCGCAACGCATTGGCTGCCTCATTCTAGTCTGTCTGGTTTTGGACGCTTGCTGTCGCTAAGTAGCCGCTAGCTAGCAAGCGTTCATTCTGTCTACTTGTTCTGATCTCCTCAGTCCTGGTTTATGCGCTCAGCGCTACTTTGCGCTGAGACGTTATTACGAAAGTGTTGTTTGTGGCTGCTCGGATCTGCACCGGCTCTGTGCACCACAATCTCCTATTGGAGTCAGTCCTCTCCTCCACTAAACTGGGGATATCCTGATCCCTTGTGCTGGTGTGTGTACCTCCTTCACGTCAGCTTGTGTGTTGTATGCTGACTGTGGAGATTACACCTCCAAGCGTGACAGGTTCCCACCTCAACCCGTGTCTCACACCAGGACCTGAGAGGTCAACCTTTTTTGGTGCTAGACGGGGAGGTGAAGCAAGTAGAGTTGTCCTCATGCGGGCAATTCTTGCAGAAGTACCTGCGTTGGCTGGGGCAAGTCAAATTTAGTGAAGAAGCCTGCAGGCTCAAGAACGCAGAATGCGAGGATACCATTCAAAAGATCCACCCTGAAGCCCAACCGATAGTTCCGGTGGCTGAAGGAAAGGTTTGGTTTTTTAACATAAGGTCTAATGATACATTCAAGGTATATTCTCATAATTGTTCCGATAAGGGAGATTTTCCAAGGGGAACATATTGTGGGAGCGGAGATCCCATATGGATCCAGTCATCCAGGTTGGATGACATTGTTTCTCAAATTGTTAAGAGAACTCTAAAGTGCAAAGTTTCACGGGTAGTTCCCGTCCTGAAAGAGAACACGACATGGGACAAAGGGGAACAGGGTTTGATCCAAGACGACCACATTTTGTTACAAAGGTTAAACAAACAGTACACTAAGTTAGAGGTAAGATTTCACCATGATACAGGTGATCTTAACGAGGTAGAACACAAAAATGAGCAGGTGAGTTCCAGTCTGCCCTGGTGGACAAAGGTTCCGGTGATGTTCCAGGGACACTCGGACGGGGCATCTGCAGTTCCAAAGTTCTTTCTACACCCACTGGTCGTCTGGATGGGGATGACAACTTTAGGCATCATTATCCAGGTGAGGTTGCGTGTTAAAATTACGTAAAACAAATTAACCTGGTTCAGAGATTGGTGCCTCATAAACAATCTCCTGAAC
The DNA here is from genome assembly GCF_040937935.1 of Hyperolius riggenbachi. Classification (NCBI taxonomy): domain Eukaryota; kingdom Metazoa; phylum Chordata; class Amphibia; order Anura; family Hyperoliidae; genus Hyperolius; species Hyperolius riggenbachi. The sequence goes on along the minus strand of NC_090651.1, from coordinate 181,682,987 downwards.
CAATAGTTTAAATTAAGGGATATACAGGGTTACGGGTATAGGTTTAGTAGTACCTGTGATGGAGCTGATTGTATAAAGGCGCTCTTTTAGAAGGCACCTGGCACTGCTCCGTTTTGTAACAACCAAACGAGTTTCACTTTTCTGTGGTCATGCAAGTTTGTGAGTGATACGCAAGTGACGCAAATGCTGAGCATGTGGTATAGAGGGACTTAGAAGTAGGGCATCCCCAGAGAGCCTGGTTACAGGAAGACCAAGAGGTCTTGCTCTCTCTCTTCCAGGGGTAATCGCCTAGAGCAGAGAAGTTGTGTGAGCACGAACATCGAGAAGTGAAACATAAAAGAAAAGAAACCAGGTACTGGGAGGTTCAGACGCTGGGATCTGCGGGTCAAGCCGTTTTAGGGGGGATTGTTATAATTTAAGTAGGCCTCAGTTACTTGGCCTGAGGTTTATGTAAAAGGCTTGTCCGCAGTGTATGCCTTTAAAATAAATAGAGGTTTTGTGGTGCAGGCAGAGGCATCTCAGGGTCTGCGTGTAGCAGAGGATACACGCAGATACTGAGAACATGTTCCTAAGAGAAGGCCATCGGACTACTCTGACCTCAACCACAGGAACAGAAAACATTGGCCATGTTTACTAAACATCCACATGCCTGCATCTGGGTCAAGTGCCTCATTGATTATTAATCGAGTAGGCGGGTATGATGACACCACGAGTGGGTCCACCAATAGACTGATATAGGGGGTGGCGAAGATGATGTCATATTTAACTCTTTCCTAGTCGGTATTAAATCTGGAGCGAGCGATGGGGAACTCACTTCTGCTTCTTCCTTCCGCACTAGCTCGCAATACTGACTGGAACCCAATTATTTCTCTAAGCATGTTCTTCCTTTATGTAATCTGATATAATGTTTGCTGTACATAGGTAGTTTAGTGGAACGTAGGTAGGAAGAAGGTACCTGATAGACTTCAGCAGGGAGTCTAATCATGAGCTTATAATGCAACATGAAGATTTGCATAGCTAGGATATGATGACTGTATCTATCTGTCTTTCTGTGACTTGAATAAATAACGGAAACATTGGAGAAGCCTGAGAAAGTCTATTTCCTGTTTGCTGTGTGGAGAGTCAAGTGATCTCACAGTCTGTGAGACGATGGTGTCGAAGCAAGGTGATAAGAACAGTTTATAACACAAGTGTCCCGCTGTCCCTGCTCACTCATTTCTGCACTTCAGGTCTGCACTGTCTGCGTGCAAGGACCCCGAGCTGCCTATATGCTGCCAGCTGCTTTTCTCCTCCAACGAAGTGTTAGTGAAGCAGGGGGGATTGGTGTGTGTGACGTTCAAATGTTGACCCACTGTCCCTGCTCAGCTCTGCTCAAAAATCTGCGGTGTCTCTGTTGTGCCAGCAGCCAGGTCCCATGAGGGAAATGACCCGAGGCTGCCTTTCATCCTAAGGACCCTGGGCTGCTAAATGCTGCGGATGCTCCGACGAAATAACCTAGGCTGCTTTCTCCTCCCTTTTTTCCAGGCTGTCACACAGAGAAGTCACACAGAGGTCACACTCAACGAGGTGACAAGAGGACTCAAGAGGTGACACAGGACCTGAGAGCATCACCTTGTTGTAAATGATCCACAAGTATTGCTACTGTGGCTGTGACTCTGGCAGGATCCTGGCTATTAACACTAGCTGGAGCAAAGAGATGTGTCTGTGATAGGTGAGGTAGAGAAAGGCAAGTGAAAAACAAAGCACACACTTCATATTTACTGTTCCAAGTGAGCTTTCAGTATATTTCATTCACCAAGCATGTTCTCCTTTCCTCATATTTCAGACTGTCAGAATTCTAGCGGTTTTATTTATGCAGGAAAAACTGTCATATGTGTATGTATATATAAACATTAATAATCAATACAGTCCTTCTAAAGAAATAAATAATTATTGTTAAACACTATATGATAGAATCCAGCATTAAATGCAATTAAAAGTAATAGATTCTGTCAGTGACAGTTAGAGACAGTGAAACTTGTATAAGGTTATTTTAACTTGTAAGCTAGACAATTGTTTACATGTTCCTTTGCTTGAAGGCCAGCAAAGATAAAAATTTGCCTTGGCCAGCAAAGTTAAAAATTTCACAGACAGAGAAAGTCAAAATATGAAAGATATAAAATATAAAACAAGGGGTTTTCCCAATTAGTTAAAGATGATTCAATGATGCCACCTGACGGTTTCATAGTTATTAATAGATTGTTATTTATGATGAGATAGCAACATCTGCCGGTTAGACACATAATATTTATTTTATAAGAAAGACAAATATATACAACATGATTTTATATTATTAAGATTTAATATGCAATTATATCTTATATGATGAATTGTTTTAAGAAGAAGTATATAATAAGCTTTATATTTAAATAAGTATATTAGAAGCCCTGTATGTTTCAATAAGCCCTAAATTGCTGAAGGCTCTTACAGGTCTGTGTACAGTGTTATAGTGTCAAGTTGACCTCGGAAAGTACAGACACATTCCAAAAACTAATTAGCAGAGAACATTTTATCAGTAATGCGTCATGAATGACATTGTTTAATGTTTTTGGAAGTCCATGTCTGGGTCAAAAAAGTCAACCAGCAGAAAAGATGGCTGTTGACGTCCCATTTTAATTAACTGTGTCAGAAATGACCTGATTAGAATGTGTAAACATTGCACACCTACGTAAATTCCCACAAGATAAGGTAATTAAAAATGTATAAACAATAATATTGTGATTTAGGTATTCAAAACATAGATAGCGTTTTGACGCACGGAAGCTTTAGCCAATCAGAGCCTGGGATTCAGGGAAAGTCCAGATTAGGCAGCCATATTGCATCCAACCCCTATAAAAGTAGAAGCTGAAAGCTCATAGTTTGCAGAAGCCCAACAATCTCCTGAGAAGACACATGAGGCAGAAGCTACCTTCCCACAAGTGGTTCTAGATGCTGAAGAGATGACAGAGAAGGGGTAATATGCTTAATATTCTGGTGATTTACTTTATTAATTTTTCAGCATTAAGTTTTGTTAAGATGTTAGCAAGAAGTTTTTTTAGAAGCAATTTTTTATGCTATTTCTTTAAGAAGATTACTACAAGTTTTACACAGCTATTATATACACAGCTATTGATACAGATGAGCTTACTTTTGATCTTATTCTACATAACACAACTGTTATATCCTTTTTTGAATGTACTTAGAAGATCGATGATCGCTTGGCTATAAAGCCTTGATAAGATGGAATACTGTTAGAAGGAAACACTACTTGGAACTGTTCATATTTTGTATATATGCTGTATGATAAGCAAATACAATTTTTTATATAAAATCATATACTGAGTGCTCTGATTCATTTCAAGGTATACCATCAATCTATAATTACTGTTATAGAGGGTTCAGACCCCGCTATGCCGGATATATATGATAGCAACGCTTTAAAGGCTGGACCTTTACTGAGTTAGCAATCATGAAAAAGGCAAGAACCGCTCAGGTTTTTGACAAGACGTCTCCCTCAGCAATTCACAGCCAACAGCTCATGAAAGTGGATCTGAACTCTTGCACAGGACATAAGGAAGAAATAGAGAAATGCACCCTGTATGTATTTAGAGAGTTTAGCATGTCTAATTCACCCTCATCTGTGGCTAAGCACAAGTGTAATTTGGTCTCTCAGGCATGTCAGCTGGCTGTCATGGCAGAGCAGCTAATTAATAAACACAGGATGTTAACAGGATGTCTAATTCCATGAAAGCAGGAAGTAGACAAACTGCAGATTGTAGGATTTGTATCAGCTGTAACAAAGAAATGTTTTTTCTGTAAAGTGTATTATGCTGTGTATTTTTCAGAGCAGAGAAGAAGTTCTGAATGCCATTCATGGTGCTGGACAGAACCTGGGATGTTCTGGGATTTGTGCATTTTGGACTTTGGCCGACTGACTTTGGCCATTTTGCAAACTGGCCGGCCAATGTCAGAAATTTCCAGCATTTTGGACTTTGGCCGACGTCAAATTGGCCAGTTCCCACTTTGGCCGATTTCTGGTTTTGCCCGTAACATATAGAAGAAACCCACTTTTCTCCCAGGAATCCAACTAAACATTTCCACAAACAGTTCAATAGATTTTTTTCTTTCTTCCTATAAGAAAAGAAACTGGGGAGTTATAACCTTGTTCTCAGATAACTTTCCTATAGAAATTACTTCTCATATAGAAGATGATGCTGGTACATTTGTAATTGTTATGGGAATTTATGAATCCAAGGCTATATGCATTGTCAACATATATGCCCCCCCCTGAGCAAACTTACAGTACTATATCAAAAATTTCTGATATTTTGCTAACATTGAAATTTGATAGTTTGATTTGGGCAGGGGACTTTAATACAACCCCAAATGATAATATAGATAGAACACATTCACCTCGTCCATCGACTATTAAAAAGAATCAGATCATGTTCCAAGATCTGTTTAACCACTTCAGGACTCAGCCTTTACCCTCCCTTAAAGAGAACCAGAGATGAAGCAACCTCATGTATTTTACCTTATAAATCAGTAGGAACATGACAGTAAACACCTAATCTGCTCTTTGTTACATTGTTCTCTGTTTAATTTGCCTGTTATCACCTCTAAGATAAGAATCCCGACTAAGCAGTCGGTCTGGCTTTGCTACAGAATGATTATAGCTGAGACTGTGTTCTTTGCTGTCTTCAAGTCCAAGCCTGCCCCCTGCTGGCTTTGCTCAGGAATCATTATAGCTGAGTCATTATAGCAAAGCCAGACTCAATGCTCAGTCCGGGATTCTTATCTCAGCTAGATAACAGACACTTTTAGCAGTGAGGATGGAACAGAGAGCATGGTAAATGTTTTCTCTAATGTTCCCACTGATTTCTATGGTAAAATACACAAGGGTGCTTCGTCTCTGGTTCACTTTAAGGACCAGCACTGATTTCTAAGATCTGTGCTGGGTGGGCTCTACAGCCCCCAGCACAGATCAAATACCAGGCAGAGCGACCAGATCGCCCCCCTTTTTTCCCCACTAGGGGGATGATGTGCTGGGGGGGGTCTGATCGCTTCTGCATACGTGTGGGTGGCGGGGGGGGGGCACCTCAAAGCCTCTAAAAGGCTCCAGCCTGTCATGTGACAGCGATCCCCGGCCGCTGATTGGCCGGGGATCGCTGATCTAGTACAACGCTGCTACTGTTAGCAGCGTTGTAAAAATGTAACCAAAGCGGATTATTTCCGCTTGTGTTTACATTTAGCCTGCGAGCTGCGATCGGCAGCCCGCAGGCTATTCACGGAGCCCCCCGCCGTGAATTGACAGGAAGCAGCCGCTCGCGCGAGCGGCTGTTTCCTGATTAATTAGCCTGCAGCCGGTGACGCAGATGTGCGGCGCTGGTCCTGCAGCTACCACTTTGCCGACGCGCGTTATGAGTGCGCGGTCGGCAAGTGGTTAAGCAACATTCTTTGGTGGATTCGTGGAGGGAACATAATAATGCAAAAAGAGGTTATACTTACTTTTCTGCCCCGCACAATTCTTATTCTCAAATAGATTTAATTTTAATTTCATCTTTGTGCACACCTGCTTTGGCATATTCGAGACATGTTTTGTGTGCTTGGTCAGATCATGATTTTGTACTCACAGCACTGACCTCCACAGTACCTAAAACATTAAGACCACAATGGAGGCTTAATGAATCTATTCTTGTTAATCCAACGGTATGTGCTGAGATTACAGAGTGTATTAATAATTATTTATTAGAGAATACTACAGAAGATGTCTCAGAGGCTGTTTGTTGGATAGCCCACAAAACAGTAGTCAGGGGGGAACTCATGAAGAGGTCTGCCAAGATCAAAAGAGATAGGGGAATCACGGTCCCGAATTTAGAAATAGAGCCATTAGCGAATAAGATACGTAACTCCCCTGAAGTTTTAGGAATCCAAATTGGATCTCGTCAGTATAAGATGAATCTGTTCGCAGATGACATCTTTCTGACACTTGCATCACCACAAACCTCAATCCCCAATTTGTTCAAAATTATTCAACAGTTTTCAGTTTTTTCAGGCTTCAAATTAAACATAGATAAGTCAGAACTTATGATTTCCCAAATGCCCCCCAGGGACGCTCAATATTTGGCTAAATCTCTGGGCCTGCAACTTCAACATACATTTATTAAATATTTGGGGATTAATTTCTCTAAAAACCCAAACAGTCTATATGATGTAAATTATCCTTCATTATATAGGAAATTACCGGTAGCTGCTGACTTAGATGCTTGGTCAAAATATCCACTATCACTTATAGGAAAAATACACTGTATTAAGATGGAAATACATATATCCAGGCACATCACCTCTGTATTAAGATGACTCTTTTTCCAAGATTGCTTTATTTATTCAGAGTCCTCCCCATTTCAATAAATGCACGACATCTATCTGATCTACAGAATAAAATACATTAGTTTATTTGGTCAAATAAAAAAGCTAGAATCAAATATTTTACTTTAACTAGAACAAGAGATAGAGGAGGCCTTAATCTTCCTATCCTCATATCATATTACAAAGCAGCTAGGATATCACAGTTGGCCACGATTAACTCTGGACCATTAGCACCTCTTTGGGCTGATATAGAGTCAAAACTTATATCTCCTATGTCAGTACAAGGGGTAATGTGGGCAACTAGAATCCCTATTCAGAAAATACAAGCTCACTCGCCGGTGCTGGCTTTCTCCTTGAGACTATGGAAGAAGTGTAGATTTCTCCTCCGGGGTGCCGCTGTGTGGGTTCCAGGCGGTGAGAGTGCCTGGGACCCCCGCGGCCCCCCGGTTGTATGGGGGCAATGGGAAGCCTCCTCGTGGCGCCCCTGGATAGTGCTGTATAGCATGAACTAATTCCCGCAGGGCGATTGTTTTGCGGTTTTTGGTTTTGACCCTGCATATTTAGGCATGCGAAAGCAAATGCTTATTTGCATGAGCAATGTCTCGTGATTAGCCAATAGGCCAAATTAGCAAAGCCAGATTTGTCAGGTTCACTTGGTTGATGCACACATGTTCTTTCTCTGATTGTAGTTAGCATTGCATTTCTTTTTTCTGAGGGCAGGTAGTGAGTGGCTTGTTTTAGGAGGTGAGAGCCCTGGAGCAGGCTATTTGCGCCTGTCCGCCCCTTATGTGTCGCGCCCAGGTTATGCGCATACAGCAGAACGCAATGGACGTTGAGGTAAGTGCCTGTTTTTAATCTTGGGAGGTGTGTGCGGGCGGCTCTTCCCGGCGCTGGCCACGCTGGGGAGATCGCTTGCACCCCCCAGCCTCCGCCTCCGGGGTGCCGCTGTGTGGGTTCCAGGCGGTGAGAGTGCCTGGGACCCCCGCGGCCCCCCGGTTGTATGGGGGCAATGGGAAGCCTCCTCGTGGCGCCCCTGGATAGTGCTGTATAGCATGAACTAATTCCCGCAGGGCGATTGTTTTGCGGTTTTTGGTTTTGACCCTGCATATTTAGGCATGCGAAAGCAAATGCTTATTTGCATGAGCAATGTCTCGTGATTAGCCAATAGGCCAAATTAGCAAAGCCAGATTTGTCAGGTTCACTTGGTTGATGCACACATGTTCTTTCTCTGATTGTAGTTAGCATTGCATTTCTTTTTTCTGAGGGCAGGTAGTGAGTGGCTTGTTTTAGGAGGTGAGAGCCCTGGAGCAGGCTATTTGCGCCTGTCCGCCCCTTATGTGTCGCGCCCAGGTTATGCGCATACAGCAGAACGCAATGGACGTTGAAGTAAGTGCCTGTTTTTAATCTTGGGAGGTGTGTGCGGGCGGCTCTTCCCGGCGCTGGCCACGCTGGGGAGATCGCTTGCACCCCCCAGCCTCCGCCTCCGGGGTGCCGCTGTGTGGGTTCCAGGCGGTGAGAGTGCCTGGGACCCCCGCGGCCCCCCGGTTGTATGGGGGCAATGGGAAGCCTCCTCGTGGCGCCCCTGGATAGTGCTGTATAGCATGAACTAATTCCCGCAGGGCGATTGTTTTGCGGTTTTTGGTTTTGACCCTGCATATTTAGGCATGCGAAAGCAAATGCTTATTTGCATGAGCAATGTCTCGTGATTAGCCAATAGGCCAAATTAGCAAAGCCAGATTTGTCAGGTTCACTTGGTTGATGCACACATGTTCTTTCTCTGATTGTAGTTAGCATTGCATTTCTTTTTTCTGAGGGCAGGTAGTGAGTGGCTTGTTTTAGGAGGTGAGAGCCCTGGAGCAGGCTATTTGCGCCTGTCCGCCCCTTATGTGTCGCGCCCAGGTTATGCGCATACAGCAGAACGCAATGGACGTTGAGGTAAGTGCCTGTTTTTAATCTTGGGAGGTGTGTGCGGGCGGCTCTTCCCGGCGCTGGCCACGCTGGGGAGATCGCTTGCACCCCCCAGCCTCCGCCTCCGGGGTGCCGCTGTGTGGGTTCCAGGCGGTGAGAGTGCCTGGGACCCCCGCGGCCCCCCGGTTGTATGGGGGCAATGGGAAGCCTCCTCGTGGCGCCCCTGGATAGTGCTGTATAGCATGAACTAATTCCCGCAGGGCGATTGTTTTGCGGTTTTTGGTTTTGACCCTGCATATTTAGGCATGCGAAAGCAAATGCTTATTTGCATGAGCAATGTCTCGTGATTAGCCAATAGGCCAAATTAGCAAAGCCAGATTTGTCAGGTTCACTTGGTTGATGCACACATGTTCTTTCTCTGATTGTAGTTAGCATTGCATTTCTTTTTTCTGAGGGCAGGTAGTGAGTGGCTTGTTTTAGGAGGTGAGAGCCCTGGAGCAGGCTATTTGCGCCTGTCCGCCCCTTATGTGTCGCGCCCAGGTTATGCGCATACAGCAGAACGCAATGGACGTTGAAGTAAGTGCCTGTTTTTAATCTTGGGAGGTGTGTGCGGGCGGCTCTTCCCGGCGCTGGCCACGCTGGGGAGATCGCTTGCACCCCCCAGCCTCCGCCTCCGGGGTGCCGCTGTGTGGGTTCCAGGCGGTGAGAGTGCCTGGGACCCCCGCGGCCCCCCGGTTGTATGGGGGCAATGGGAAGCCTCCTCGTGGCGCCCCTGGATAGTGCTGTATAGCATGAACTAATTCCCGCAGGGCGATTGTTTTGCGGTTTTTGGTTTTGACCCTGCATATTTAGGCATGCGAAAGCAAATGCTTATTTGCATGAGCAATGTCTCGTGATTAGCCAATAGGCCAAATTAGCAAAGCCAGATTTGTCAGGTTCACTTGGTTGATGCACACATGTTCTTTCTCTGATTGTAGTTAGCATTGCATTTCTTTTTTCTGAGGGCAGGTAGTGAGTGGCTTGTTTTAGGAGGTGAGAGCCCTGGAGCAGGCTATTTGCGCCTGTCCGCCCCTTATGTGTCGCGCCCAGGTTATGCGCATACAGCAGAACGCAATGGACGTTGAGGTAAGTGCCTGTTTTTAATCTTGGGAGGTGTGTGCGGGCGGCTCTTCCCGGCGCTGGCCACGCTGGGGAGATCGCTTGCACCCCCCAGCCTCCGCCTCCGGGGTGCCGCTGTGTGGGTTCCAGGCGGTGAGAGTGCCTGGGACCCCCGCGGCCCCCCGGTTGTATGGGGGCAATGGGAAGCCTCCTCGTGGCGCCCCTGGATAGTGCTGTATAGCATGAACTAATTCCCGCAGGGCGATTGTTTTGCGGTTTTTGGTTTTGACCCTGCATATTTAGGCATGCGAAAGCAAATGCTTATTTGCATGAGCAATGTCTCGTGATTAGCCAATAGGCCAAATTAGCAAAGCCAGATTTGTCAGGTTCACTTGGTTGATGCACACATGTTCTTTCTCTGATTGTAGTTAGACTGACATTATACAGCCCTATCTGTTGCAGCTGGACCTTGGTAATTGTTATTACTGTGCCAGCCAGGCCCTGCCTAACTATCTATACTGGCACACCTACCTATGCCTACCTAACTACTGGGACACCTAAAACCCTATACGGGGACACTACTAGGGGACCTACCTATGCCTACCTACCTATAGTGGGTCTCCTACCTATGCCTAGCTAACTACTGGGACACCTACCTATGCCTACCTACCTATACTGGGTCTCCTACCTATGCCTAGCTAACTACTGAGGCACCTACCTACCTATACTGGGTCTCCTACCTGTGCCTAGCTAACTACTGGGACACCTACCTATGCCTACCTACCTATACTGGGTCTCCTACCTATGCCTAGCTAACTACTGAGGCACCTCCCTACCTATACTGGGTCTCCTACCTTTACCTAGCTAACTACTGGGACACCTACCTATGCCTACTTACCTATACTGGGTCTCCTACCTATGCCTAGCTAACTACTGAGGCACCTACCTATGCCTACCTACCTATACTGGGTCTCCTACCTATGCCTAGCTAACTACTGGGACACCTACCTATGCCTACCTACCTATACTGGGTCTCCTACCTATGCCTAGCTAACTACTGAGGCACCTACCTATGCCTACCTATACTGGGACTCCTACCTATTCCTATCTACATACAAGAAGATAATAAGGTTGTTGCTTCATTGTGGACAGACCGAATTTGATCAGCTGCACAGTCACTGTTCTATCATTGAGCTACCACAGTCCGGCGACCATATGGGCTGGAAAACTGCCACGGCCTGCACTCTGGCCATATTGCGCATCAGTCCAGCACGGCCGTCACTACGCAAACAGCTATTTGCGGTGCGTTACACAGTGAATTTGGTGTGTCAGTGTGAAGCAGAACTCTAATTACACTCCCTGATTGATGTATACCCATGCAAGATGTTTTAAAGAACTTTAGGCCTGCAATTTAGCATTCAATGTGATTTCTGCCCTTAAAACGCTGCTTTGCATCAAATCCAGATTTTTTCCCCGGACTTTGGGCATGTATCCCACTCCACCATGCCCCCCTCCAGGTGTTATACCCCTTGAAACAGCTTTTCCATCACTTTTGTGGCCAGCATAATTTTTTCTATTTTGTAAAGTTCGCCTTCCCATTGAAGTCTACTGTGGTTCGCAAACTTTTACGCGAACCGAACCTTCCGCGGAAGTTCGCGAACCTAAAATCGGAGGTTCGGCCCATCTCTCCTGAAGACCTTTCTGCCTATCGTGGACAAATCTCCCACAATTCTGGACTGCCGCAAGTATTAGTGATTAATCAGCTATTTTTCCTTTTTCTTTCCAACCATGATACCATCATATATCAGTTATAGACTGATGTACAATAGCTATTACTCACAAGCACTAAAAAAAAAAAAAAAAAAAAAGGAAAATTAACACTCTTGCAAATATGATGTATATCGTTTGTTATTATGCCCCTCAAGGTTTTCTCCTTCTTTTACTGTCTCCCTCCTCCCTGCCAACTATAAATGTTTTCTCAGGAGGTAATTTTTAGAGAGGTTAGGAGGCGCCCGGTCCAAGATTTGTTAGTAAGTATACACTTTATCTGGTAGAGACAACAGCAACAATGAAAAAGGTGCGGTCCTACCTTAAAGTCGTCCCCTTAAAGAGACACTGAAGCGAAAAAAAAATTATGATATTATGATTTGTATGTGTAGTAAAGCTAAGAAATAAAACATTAAGATCAGATACATCAGTCTAATTGTTTCCAGTACAGGAAGAGTTAAGAAACTCCAGTTGTTATCTCTATGCAAACAAGCCATTAACTCTCCGACTAAGGGTCAAATGCATTTTCACTTTTTCACCTGGGTTTTCACCAAGGTGATATTTTTACAACTTAAAATAAAATGCCTTTTAAGCCATCAGCAAGCAAACAAATACTCAAAATAATTTTTACAGTAATTTTTGACCTAATTGTTGGTACTTTTTCCATTGCAAAGTGCTAAAAAGTTATTTTAAATTGAAGATGAAAAATTATCTCTTAGGAGAAAACTCAGGTGAAAAAGTGAATTGCATATGGCCCCAAGTCTTAGGGCCCTTTTCCACCAGCGCGTTTGCGCTGGCTGAATCGCAAAACCGCAAACCGCTAGTGATTTTACAATCGCTACGGTTTGCTTTTTAACATAGGAATCGCGGTAGGTCATTTCCACTACCGCGATTCGCTTTTGTCGGGAACGCGAACGCGCGGCGGAGCGATAATTGCCGCGATTTTGCTATGCAGTGCATAGCATAGCAAAATCGCGGCCCGCAAACGTCGGGGGAATCGCCGGTTTTGCGATTCAGCAATCGCTAGCGTTCAGCATGAACGCTAGCGATTGCAGGTGGAAAAGGGCCCTTAGTCGTGGAGAGGGCTGTTATCTGACTTTTATTATCTCAACTGTAAGTGAACTGTTTACTTTTTCTCTGCTAGAGGAGAAGTCATTACTTCACAGACTGCTCTGAAAGACTCATTTTGAATGCTGAGTGTTGTGTAATCTGCACATATTATAGAATGATGCAATGTTAGAAAAAACACTATATACCTGAAAATAAAAGTATGAGAATATTTTCTTTGCTGCTAATCTTCTAGTAATTATTCATAGTACACAACCAATTCACTATATCATATTTTTTTTTTTGCTTCAGTGTCTCTTTAAGGGAAGTAAGACTAATGGAGGTATGTAGTAAAAGAAAACTTCACGCTTAGTTATTGTGGTAAATTCAAGGGAAATGACCAAAAAATAACACGTAATGTGCTCTGGTAGATTAGAGGTTATGTTCCAAACATATGTTTAGTCCTTCGGGTTGCAGTGTGCTCAATTGGAATATCCAATACATCTCTCGTGTCTTCAACACCCCGTTTCTGTTGGGAATTTGTTCAGTAATTCTTTCGATGGGGCTAATCTTTGTATTTTTTATACACTGGTTGTGATGGAATTTATAGTGTCTAGAGAGTCCATGTTTTAGATAAGCTTTTTGAATATTTCTTCTGTGTTGGCCCCACCATATTCTGAAGGGTTGTGTTGTTCTGCCCACATATTGAAGTCCACATGGACAGGTAATGACATATATCACAAAATCGCTAGAGCAGTTTAGAAGACTAGTAATTGGATAGGAGATTTTCGTGAGAGGTAAATGAATTCTGTTGCGGCTGTAGATAGGGACAACATAAGCATCGAGGTTGTTCACACCTCTTGATTTCTCCTCTTTCCCACCGAGTCCTGGTCCTGATTTTTGCTTTTGTTTCGTGTAATTCTGCTGGGTGCAAGATGATTTTTTAGTGTTTTAGCTCGGCGGAATACACATTTAGGTTTTGATTTTAAATCAGTTTTGAGGAAAGGGTCATTTAGTACTAGTGGCCAATGGTTGTTTATAATATCCTTTATTGGTTTGTGGCTGTGTGTGTTGTGTGGCATATATTAAGTTAAGCTATTTAATGTATTATTATTTTTAAGTCATCTTATACACACGAAATATTCTTCCCCCTTTTTTCTTTTTCCCCTTTTGTGTAATTAGGTCATCAACAATAATTCTTTGTTAACCACTTGAGGACCGTGGGCTTTACCCCCCTTAAGAACCAGGCACTTTTTTTCCATTCAGACCACTGCAGCTTTCACGGTTTATTGCTCGCTCATACAGCCTACCACCTAAGTGAATTTTGGCTCATTTTCTTGTCACTAATAAAGCTTTCTTTTGGTGCTATTTGATTGCTGCTGTGATTTTTACTTTTTATTATATTCATCAAAAAAGACTTACATTTTGTCAAAAAAAAGATTTTTTTACCTTTCTGTGCTGACATTTTTCAAATAAAGTAAAATTTCTGTATACACGCAGCACGAAAAATGTGGACAAACATGTTTTTGATTAAAAAAAACCCATTCAGCCTATATTTATTGGTTTGGGTAAAAGTTATAGCGTTTACAAACTATGGTGCAAAAAGTGAATTTTCCCATTTTCCAGCATCTCTGACTTTTCTGAGCACCTGACATGTTTCATGAGGGGCTAGAATTCCAGGATAGTATAAATACCCCCCAAATGACCCCATTTTGGAAAGAAGACATCCCAAAGTATTCACTGAGAGGCATGGTGAGTTCATAGAAGATATTATTTTTTGTCACAAGTAAGCGGAAAATGACACTTTGTGACAAAAAAAAAAAAAGTTTCCATTTCTTCTAACTTGCGACAAAAAAAATGAAATCTGCCACGGACTCACCATGCCCCTCTCTGAATACCTTGAAGTGTCTACTTTCCAAAATGGAGTCATTTGTGGGGTGTGTTTACTGTCCTGACATTTTGGGGGGTGCTAAATTGTAAGCACCCCTGTAAAGCCTAAAGGTGCTCATTGGACTTTGGGCCCCTTAGCGCAGTTAGGCTGCAAAAAAGTGCCACACATGTGGTATTGCCGTACTCAGGAGAAGTAGTATAATGTGTTTTGGGGTGTATTTTTACACATACCCATGCTGGGTGGGAGAAATATCTCTGTAAATGACAATTGTTTGATTTTTATTTACACACAATTGTCCATTTACAGAGATATTTCTCCCACTCAGCATGGGTAGGTGTAAAAATACACCCCAAAACACATTATACTACTTCTCCTGAGTAAGGCGATACCACATGTGTGGCACTTTTTTGCACCCTAACTGCGCTAAGGGGCCCAAAGTCCAATGAGTACCTTTAGAATTTCACAGGTCATTTTTGTTTCAAGACTACTCCTCACGGTTTAGGGCCCCTAAAATGCCAGGGCAGTATAGGAACCCCACTAATGACCCCATTTTAGAAAGAAGAAACCCCAAGGTATTCCGTTAGGAGTATGGTGAGTTCATAGAAGTTTTTATTTTTTTGTCACAAGTTAGCGGAAATTGATTTGAATTGTTTTTTTTTCACAAAGTGTCATTTTCCGCTAACTTGTGACAAAAATAAAATCTTCTGTTAACTCACCATACTCCTAACGGAATACCTTTGGGTGTCTTCTTTCTAGAATGGGGTCATTTGTGGGGTTCCTATACTGCCCTGGCATTTTAGGGGCCCTAAACCGTGAGGAGTAGTCTTGAAACCAAATGTCGCAAAATGACCTGTGAAATCCTAAAGGTACTCATTGGACTTTGGGCCCCTTAGTGTACTTAGGGTGTAAAAAAGTGCCACACATGTGGTATCGCCTTACTCAGGAGAAGTAGTATAATGTGTTTTGGGGTGTATTTTTACACATACCCATGCTGGGTGGGAGAAATATCTCTGTAAATGACAATTGTTTGATTTTTTTTTTACACACAATTGTCCATTTACAGAGAGATTTCTCCCACCTAGTATGGGTATGTGCAAAAATACACCCCAAAACACATTATACTACTTCTCCTGAGTACGGCGGTACCACATGTGTGACACTTTTTTGCAGCCTATGTGCGCTAAGGGGCCCAACGTCCTATTCACAGGTAATTTTGAGGCATTTGTTTTCTAGACTACTCCTCACAGTTTAGGGCCCCTAAAATGCCAGGACAGTATAGGAACCCCACAAGTGACCCCATTTTAGAAAGAAGACACCCCAAGGTATTCCGTTAGGTGTATGGCGAGTTCATAGAAGATTTTATTTTTTGTCACAAGTTAGTGAAAAATGACACTTTGTGAAAAAAAAGCCCAATAAAAATCAATTTCCGCTAACTTTTGACAAAAAATAAAATCTTCTATGAACTCGTCATTCTAAAATGGGGTCACTTGTGGGGTTCCTATACCGCCCTAACAATTTACGGGCCCAAAACCGTGAGTAGTCTGGAAACCATATGTCTCAAAATCAGGGCCGGTGCTACCATAGAGGCAAAGGAGGCAGCTGCCCCAGGGCCCCAGAGCTTGTAGGGGCCCCCAGTGGCTACATGAGGGAAAAAAAATTTCAAATCGGCCTTATAGTTTTTGAGAAAATCGATTTTAAAGTTTCAAAGGAAAAAAAAATACACATTTAAAAACCTGCCGACGTTAATGGTTAATAGCAAATCCACCTTAAATGCTAGAAACCCTAAATTTGCATCATTAGGAATAAGAGGAAAAAAGAATTTTTCAAAAAGACCTTATAGTTTTTGAGAAAATCGATTTTAAAGTTTCAAAGGAAAAAAGTATACTTTTAAATGCGGCAAATGTCACTTTTAGTAGCTAACCTAACGGTAGTGTAATTTTACATGCATCAAACGAAAGCGCAATACATTTCCTGACGGGGTTTCCATGGGGTCTATACGCAGCCACAGCGCTTTGGCCAGGGATCGCTATACAGCCGCAATATGGCTGTATGAAGATCCCTGGCATTTTTTTCCTATTTTCCCAATTTTTTTTTATGTTTAGAGTGTGGGAATTTAAAAAAAAAATAAAATTATGTGGGGTCCCTGCTCCTGAAACTTTTTAACCCCTTGTCCCCCATGCAGGCTGGGATAGCCAGAATGTGGAGCTCCGACCGATTGGGACTTCACACCCTGTCTATACCAGCTGCAAAAAAGGTCCCCTAATGCCGATTTTTGTTCCGTGGTATATGTTGGGGGGGGGGCCAGGTTTATTTTGCCCTGGGGCCCCATTGTTGCTTAAACCGGCCCTGCTCAAAATGACTGTTCAGGGGTATAAGCATCTGCAAATTTTGATGACAGGTGGTCTATGAGGGGGCGAATTTTGTGGAACCGGTCATAAGCAGGGTGACCTTTTAGATGACAGGTTGTATTGGGCCTGATCTCATGGATAGGAGTGCTAGGGGGGTGACAGGAGGTGATTGATGGGTGTCTCAGGGGGTGGTTAGAGGGGAAAATAGATGCAATCAATGCACTGGGGAGGTGATCGGAAGGGGGTCTGAGGGGGATCTGAGGGTTTGGCCGAGTGATCAGGAGCCCACACGGGGCAAATTAGGGCTTGATCTGATGGGTAGGTGTGCTAGGGGGTGACAGGAGGTGATTGATGGGTGTCTCAAGGTGTGATTAGAGGGGGGAATAGATGCAAGCAATGCACTGGCGAGGTGATCAGGGCTGGGGTCTGAGGGCGTTCTGAGGGTGTGGGCGGGTGATTGAGTGCCCTAGGGGCAAATAGGGGTCTAATCTGATAGGTAGCAGTGACAGGGGGTGATTGATGGGTAATTAGTGGGTGTTTAGGGTAGAGAACAGATGTAAACACTGCACTTAAGAGGTGATCTGACGTCGGATCTGCGGGCGATCTATTGGTGTGGGTGGGTGATCAGATTGCCCGCAAGGGGCAGGTTAGGGGCTGATTGATGGGTGGCAGTGACAGGGGGTGATTGACGGGTGGCAGTGACAGGGGGTGATTGATGGGTGATTGACAGGTGATCAGTGGGTTATTACAGGGAAGAATAGATGTAAATATTGCACTGGCGAATTGATAAGGGGGGGTCTGAGGGCAATCTGAACGTGTAGGCAGGTGATTGGGTGCCCGCAAGGGGCAGATTAGGGTCTGATCTGATGGGTAACAGTGACAGGTGGTGATAGGGGGTGATTGATGGGTGATTGATGGGTAATTAGTGGGTGTTTAGGGTAGAGAACAGATGTAAACACTGCACTTGGGAGGTGATCTGACGTCGGATCTGCGGGCGATCTATTGGTGTGGGTGGGTGATCAGATTGCCCGCAAGGGGCAGGTTAGGGGGTGATTGACGGGTGGCAGTGACAGGGGGTGATTGATGGGTGATTGATGGGTGATTGACAGGTGATTGACAGGTGATCAGGGGGGATAGATGCATGCAGTCTGGGGGGGTCTGGGGAAAATCTGAGGGGTGGGGGGTGATCAGGAGGGAGCAGGGGGCAGTTAGGGACCTAATAAAAAAAAATAGCAGTGACAGATAGTGACAGGGAGTGATTGATGGGTGATTAGGGGGGTGATTGGGTGCAAACAGGGGTCTGGGGGGTGGGCAGGGGGGGGGTCTGAGGGGTGCTGTGGGCGATCAGGGGGCAGGGGGGGGGAAATCAGTGTGCTTGGGTGCAGACTAGGGTGGCTGCAGCCTGCCCTGGTGGTCCCTCGGACACTGGGACCACCAGGGCAGGAGGCAGCCTGTATAATACACTTTGTATACATTACAAAGTGTATTATACACTTTGTATGCAGTGATCCGGGTGCTAGTAACCCGCTGGCGCTTCCGAACGGCCGGCGGGTTACAGTGCGAGGGGGGCAGAGCCAGGTGCCAGCGGCCAATCGCGTCACGAATGATGCGATCGCGCCGCCCATGCCCCTACAAGGACCGCCGCCATTTGTCTATACGGCGGTCCTTGCGGGGTCCACTTCCCGCCGCCAATTGTCTATACGGCGGTCGGGAAGTGGTTAAAATTATAGTTACAGGAATTATCTAGGATCTAAACTATGGCCATAGACTCTAACTAACCAAATCATGTATATCCAAACTGTAAAATATAGGATGTTTTCCGCACGATTTCAAGTAAGTTTTTCTCCTCTGACCACACGAAACATGGCCGAAACTGATTCACTACTACATTTGACCTATGTTGCTCTCTGTAGCAACACATGGATACTCTATCCTAGGTGACGCCGGAGAGCGTCCACATGACACAAATACCCACGTGGCATAAGCATCCAATCAGGTGTGGTTATGCAAGCCATGCCGGATCGGCGACCCCACGTGACGTTTTTGGGCCAATCATGCGTAATTACGCATGCAGGGCTCAGGAAGCACATATCTATGTAATACTCTAGCGGCGACCGTCCGCTTAAACGGCGCCCGGATACCAATTCTCGTCTGACTATAGGTAAGCCGCCTATCCCTCACACTTCCAGATACATCCTCCCATACAACCATATACCCTCTATAAGTACATATTTACCTAATACTCTGGCGGTGACCGTCCGCCCAAACGGCACCCGGATACCAGTTTTCTATAGGTAAGCCTCTTACTCCCCACACCGCAAGATACAACCCCCCACACTACTATACACTCCTTTTTTTCCAATACTTGGACTTCTATAAAGATATATACCCCCATCTATTCCCTGACAACTACATATAATATAGTTTATACACAAAAAACTTCTATTATTCTTAGCTCCCATTATATATTAGTATACAGTGTATGTATTTTTTCTCCTAATATAAGGACAGTATAAATATATGCTCAACCAGGTATTGGACATATATGTGTGCAAAAAAGTTTCTCATAAGGAGTATGTTGGTTCTATGAATATGTATGTACATGGTATATATGGTATCAATGAGACTGTTATGTATAACATAACAGTCTCATTGATAGCATGTCTTTTAGGATCACAAACCTTTTAGAAGCTTGCAGTCATATCTTTAGATTATTTATTTATTTATTATGCAACTACTTAATATTAGCGGATATCATGCCACATGAAAATTCCTGCAATTCATGGGTTAGCCCACACATCTACTCATGTACACCAAACGTTATATGTGATGACACCCCCCCCCCCCTCCCCTAGTATGGGCATAGCAATTTTACCAGATAAATCAACTGTGGGCATAGCAATTTTACTATGGGCATAGCAATTTTACCAGATAAATCAACTAATATATGTCACATGTCTGTGTATGGTATATATATATATATATATATATATATATATATATATATATATATATATATATATATATATATGTGTGTGTGTGTGTGTGTGTGTGTGTGTGTGTGTGTGTGTGTGTGTGTGTGTGTGTGTGTGTGTGTGTGTAATCTATCAATTCTTCATGTCTGTGTATGTGTGTATGTATATATATATATATATATATATAGTCTATTAATTCCTTTATTCAATTTAGTACGCAACCAACCATTTTATATACACATGATGAATTTTAATTGAAATGCAATCGATTTGATTCTATGTGGATGGTTGTAGATGTTTGGATCTACTGATTTTAAGCGAATGTAAAATGTTTTTTAGTGTTTTGCAGCATATTATTGCAATGTATGTTTTTTCGGGTGGTATCTGAGTTGTTGTCGTTGTTTTACTCTTGAAGGCACTACTATTGACCTGAGGAAGCGGTTTAAGCCGTGAAACGCGTTGTCTTTGTGCACCAATAAAAACGAAGTTTTCTTTTACTACATACCTCCATTAGTCTTACTTCCTTTAAGGGGACGACTTTAAGGTAGGACCGCACCTTTTTCATTGTTGCTGTTGTCTCTACCAGATAAAGTGTATACTTACTAACAAATCTTTGACCGGGTACCTACTAACCTCTCTAAAAATGATTAGTACCCCCCTACTGGGGGAAGATCAATATCAGACGGAGTTTGATAGATCCAATTCTTTTCCTGGAGCTGCGACCACTTATCAAGGCCGAGTGGGGACGGTACTTCCCCACATGTGAGAACGAGTGGTTGCCTCATACAGCAACCTACTTTTGTGAGTATATTACCTCTATACTTATGAAAAATTATCTTTCCAACTAACGGTATTGCACCAAAGTGGGCTCCCGGACCTCCCTGTATTCTTTTTTCCTTTACCTTCTCAGGAGGTAACATTTTATAGCTTTGCTCTTAACGTGGTCACTTGGAGATCCAGCATGTACCTCAGGAGACACTCCAGATCTGGGCCTTACCTGCTTCCACAGGTCCCCCTCTTCTGGACTGCCTCACCTAGGTGGATTAATTATTCTACCTGGATATCTAGCCACACCTTATATAGTGGCATCTGTTTAACTTTGACTATTCAAGGGTATTTGCGGTTACTTTTAATTTTAAATTTAATTTTCATTTCAACTTTTATTGTCTTCACTGTTCTCTCCCCTAAGGTCATTAATGCATGTTGACTCGTCTGGCTGGTTCTATTGCATCATTATCAATCCAAATCCACTTCTTGATAATGGTTACATTTCTCACTATAAATGCCAAAGGGCTAAATACTCCTCAAAAAAGGTTTGCCCTACTACCTCACCTAAAGAGGCTAAACATAGATGTAGCAATGATCCAGGAAACCCATTTCCAACAGTCTGACCCCATACGTTTCTACAGCAAACAATACACCGGAGTACATCTATCCTCAGGCCCTAATAAAAAAGCTTTAGACCCTCAGACCCTCAGGGTAGGTACTAATCCTACTGGGTAATTTAGCTGGGAAACCCGTGACTTTAGCATGTGTCTATGTCCCGAATACTAATCAAACTACTTTTCTCTCCTCCTTCCTTTCTAAACTGCATAGACTGACTGAAGGTTCTCTAATCTTAGGAGGGGATTTCAATTTAGCTTTTTGCTCCCACCTCGACAGATCATCCCCCTTGGGATCCCCCAATAACTCCACGTCACATGAACGAAACTCTAGACAATTTAGAGTCCTAATGAGAAAATATCATCTTTTAGACCTATCGAGGGTAGTCAACCCAAACTCCATAGACTACACCTTCTTCTCTCCTCCTCATGCCTCGCACTCCAGACTGGACTATTTCTTTTCCCCTCCTCCAGTAGTATCCATACTCTCTGACTCCCAACACCACCCTCTCTCCTGGTCTGACCACCAGGGGGTATCTATTGAGTTAAATTGGCTCTCTAACCCCCATAAGTCCCACCACTGGAGATTGAACGAATCGTTATTACAAGACAAAGCCTTATTGTCCAAGCTCTCTGAGGACCTTCGGTCATTCTTCGCAGAGAATATCCCCTCAGTTAGCTCTTTTGGCTTAGCCTGGGAGGCCCATAAAATTTTCATCAGAGGTATCCTTATAGCAGAGGGAACTAAAAGAAAACAACAATCTAGCCATTAACTACAAGTCCTTTACCAAAAGCTCTCTGAGGCCCAAGATCAATTTAAAAATTCCTCCACCTCCAAAAACTTCTCTCTCCTCAGATCAATCAAATTAGAAATCAAACAACTACAAGCGACCCAGCTAGAAAAGAGCCTTCGCTGGACCAGACCATTATTTTTTGAAAGGGGGAACAAACCCCATACCATCTTAGCTCGTAAACTTAACCCTAGGAGCTCTCAATCTCAAATATACTCTATGAAAGACTCTGAGGGCACTATACATTACGACCCCTAACAAACTGTCCGAATCTTCTTCGAATATTATGAGGGTTTATACAACCTCCCAGGACATCAATCTAGCCTATCTTCTCAATCCCGTATTACCACCTTTCTGGACCCCCTACATCTCCCCAAACTCCTACCAGCTCAAATAACAGCTTTAAACACGCCCTTCTCTTCTAAAGAATTCGAGGAGGTATTTAAGCACCTCCCATTCTCTAAAACCCCAGGCCCCGATGGTCTCTCTTATAAATATTACAAGGTATTCAAATCCGCTTTACTGCCCCATTTAATCTCTTTAGGAAATAAGTTACTATTGGGTGATCAACCCCCGGACTCTTTCCTTAGATCCTTACTTACCATGATCCCGAAACAAGGGAAAGATCCCCTGATCCCCCAAAGCTATAGACCCATTTCCCTCCTAAATTCGGATCTAAAAATAATTACCAAGGTCATGGCCAATAGACTTAACCCCATCTTACTTTCATTGATCAACAATGATCCAGCAGGATTTATACAGGGAAGACAAGCTGGTGACAATACCAGGAAGGTAATTGACCTCATTGAGCTGATGGGGGCCTCTCGAAGGCCTTCTCTGCTCCTAAGTTTGGACGCCGAGAAGGCCTTTGACAGGCTCTCATGGCCCTTTCTTTTCACTTTATTAGAACATCAAGGGTTTTCGGGCCCTTATCTTAACTTAATAAGATGTTTGTACTCTAAACCTTCCACTGCAAGCACGCTTCCTACAGCCCCGGCCTCATTCTTCCCTATACATAATGGCACAAGACAGGGGTACCCCCTATCCCCCCCTACTCTTTTCACTTAGTGTTGAACCCCTGGCCTGTGCCATACGTAATAATCCAAATATTAAAGGGGTACCCCAGAACCACTGGGAGCCTAACATTTCCCTTTTCGCGGATGATGTCCTTCTAACTCTATCCGACTTTAACTTCCTTGCCAACCCTCCACAAACTCCTACAAGAATACGAAACCATCTCGGGCTACAAGCTTAACCAAGATAAGTAAACCTTAAAAAAATAAAGAAAAAAGACAGACTGGCACTGCGGTCATGGGACAAGCATAGAGGTGGCTGTTAGATCAGGAGGGGTCAGGGTATTTTCCTTCTGTGTGCTCAGGATGCTGACATAAACATCAAGTGTATATATAGCAGGGAGATTGAACCATCCGGCACTACATGTAAAGGTTAAGCATATTTGTCATTTATTGTATCCATTCACCTGATCATACAGACAGGTCCATCAATTCTATACATGCAATGACATACCCTTACTGTTCCTAGCTGTGGGGTAGTGTGGGAGCAGCGGTCCGCCTGACAGCTGTTTCGCTCAGAGACGAGCTTCTGCGCATGGAGCCTCAGAAGAAGCTCGTCTCTGAGCGAAACAGCTGTCAGGCGGACCGCTGCTCCCACACTACCCCACAGCTAGGAACAGTAAGGGTATGTCATTGCATGTATAGAATTGATGGACCTGTCTGTATGATCAGGTGAATGGATACAATAAATGACAAATATGCTTAACCTTTACATGTAGTGCCGGATGGTTCAATCTCCCTGCTATATTAACCAAGATAAGACTGAGGCCCTTCCCATTAATGTTCCTCCCTCATTACTTAGCACCCTCCAAAAATTCTACCCCTATAATTGGAGGAAACACTCATTAAAATACCTTGGAATATTTCTCACAACAAACTATGGCTCTCTATATAAGGATATCTATACACATATCATCCGCTCTATCATCCAGGACCTCCACAAATGGTCCAAATATACCATTTCCTGGATAGGGCGACTATACTCGGTTAAGATGAATGTTCTACCAAGATTATTATACCTATTCCAAACCCTCCCAATTGCTGTCCCCTCCTCCCAACTCGCCCTTCTTCAGAAAGAGGTTAAAAATTTTGTTTGGAACTATCGCAAACCCCGGGTTCCAAAGTCGGTTATGATGGCTCTGCGGGATCAGGGGGGTCTAGGTTTACCTAACATTGCTTTGTACTATAAAGCCACTCAGCTTCGCCAGAGCACTGAATGTTCTTATTTTTTGTCTAGAACCAAGTGGGTCTTAATTGAGGCAACTCATATACTCCCAATCTCGTTAGCTTCTCTCATCTGGTCAAACCCTCCCCACTTATCCCCGTTCTCACTGGGCCTTCCTGCAACCAGATTCATGATTCGCCTTTGGGCTAACACAGCCATGGGTGCAGGACTGTGCTCTCCCCACAGACTGCAACCATTCCTGGGTAACCCCAAATTTAAACCTGGACTCAGTAAGGATTTTATGAAGAGGTGGTATTCTAAGGGGTTCTTCAGACTACAAGATTGGTTACAACCCTCCTCCACATCATTTATAACCTATGAACAAATCTGTGAACGCCTTCCTCCTTCACCTAAATTCTTTTTAGAATATAGCCAAATTACCCACTTTGTAAAAACTCTTTTACCTAACCCCTCAAATTTACTCCGCCTAACTACTTTTGATGATCTCTGTATCCAAAGAGGTCATCAAAAGGGTCTAATACCTCAGATATATGCACTCCTCTGCACAAATTCCTTCACTTTAACCCCTACCCATTCCTATATGGCCAAATGGAATTCTGTCCTACCCCTTTCCACTTCTGACTGGGAATCTATTTGGCAAAATGCCAAGGACTCCTCCATGTGTGTACAGATTAAAGAGAACATATACAAGATACTCTTTAGATGGTACTTAATTCCAGCCTTGTTATCTCGTATTTATCCTGGATCATCAGATCTCTGTTGGAGAGGATGTGGTCTCAAAGGAACGATAGACCATATCTTCTGGTCTTGTCCGGTCTTAGCCCCTTTCTGGCAAGAAATTCAAAAACTTATTCATCAAGTATTGGAGATTACTGTTCCCCTGGACCCAGGGGTCGAGTGGTGCGTGGACGCGGGTGAACGGCGTCCACTTACTATTTCCCTGGGGTGGACGCCGTTCACCCTGCCATGTTCGGAGGGGAGCAGCGCAGTGGAAAGAGAGCTGTGAGCAGCGGTGGAGAAGGGGGGCCATTTCCCCCCCCTCCCCTCACCTTAGGTGCTCTCTTTCCCTCGCTCTCCCCTCCTGAAGTAAAGTGCAGGCAGCCGGCAGCGGGCGGGACTTACCTCTCCTCGTTCCGGCGTCGGATCTGCGTGCAGCTGCTCTGGTCTGTATCAGACCAGACTTGCGGCACGCAGATCCAGAGTTCCGACGACGAGGAAAGTCCCGCCCGCTGCCGGCTGCGCGCACATTACTTCAGGAGGGGAGAGCGAGGAAAGGAGAGCACCCTAAGGTGCTGCTCACAGCTCTCCTTCCACAGCACTGCTCCCCTCCTGCTGGGGGACACCTATTCTGGGCACATATACCCCTGGCTACATATACTGGGCACATATACCCCTGGCTACATATGGGCACATATACCCCTGGCTACATATGGGCACATATACCCCTGCCTACATATACTGGGCATATATACCCCTGGCTACATATACTGGGCATATATACCCCTGGCTACATATACTGGGCATATATACACCTGGCTACATATACTGGGCATATATACCCCTGGCTACATATACTGGGCATATATACCCCTGGCTACATATACTGGGCATATATACCCCCTGACTACATATACTGGGCATATATACCCCTGGCTACATATACTGGGCACATATACTCCCCTGACTACATATACTGGGCACGTATACCCCTGGCTACATATACTGGGCACGTATACCCCTGGCTACATATACTGGGCACGTATACCCCTGGATACATATACTGGGCACGTATACCCCTGGCTACATATACTAGGGATATATACCCCTGGCTACATATACTAGGCACATATACCTCTGGCTACATATACTGGGGACTACTATACTCATGGCTACTTATACTGGGGACACCTATAGACCTGGCTACCTATGCTGGGGGTACCTATTTTGGGGGAACTGCTGTCAGATTATCTGCTGTTATGTATTTTGGGGAACAGCTGCCAGATTATGTGTATGTTAGGGGAACGACTGCTGCCAGATTATGCGTATTTTGGGGAACTGCTGCCAGATTGTGTATGTTTGGGGGACCACTGCTGCCAGATTATATGTATTTTGGGTGTTACGTGTATTTTGGGTGATCCGCTTCCAGGTTTCGCGTATTTTGGGGAACTGCTTCCAAATTATGTGTATGTTGGGGGAACTGCTGCTGCCACACTGTCTATTTTGGGGGAACCACTTCCACATTATCTGTATTTTGGAGGAACTTCTACCAGATTATGTGTTTTTTTGGTGAAATGCTGTCAGATTACATCTATTTTGGGGGGATACACTACGGCAGAGCTCGAACTTCCCTGGCAGACCTTTTACATCACTGCTAAGGTCATGTATATTTGGCCCCACCCATGACCACGCCCACATTATGATTGACCACGCCCATTTTTTGGTTTTCCGGGTGAGTCCACTCACTTCTTTTTTCAGGACTAGACCCCTGCCTGGACCCCACCTATATGCTCCTAGGTAAATCCCCCCCCCCCCTCAGGCTCGTAAATTCGAGAGAATCTTAATTATTCGTATCCTCACAGCTGCTAGGCTATCCATATCTTCTAACTGGAAAAAGATCGCTCCCCCAGAACTCTCGGAAGTTATAATAAAAATCAAATGGGTCAAGTTAATGGAAAAACTAACCTCCTCTCTAAGGGATACTGAAATACGCTTTGATAAAATGTGGGGTCCATGGGAAAACCACTTCTCCAATGATTGATGTCCCCAGGGTACCCCTGGACTGGAAGGCTACTTCTGGGGCACACCTTGGTCAAACACTTTGGCTAGCTCACAGTATGTAAAAGCAATTGAACCAGCCTGACCTTCTCCCCTTATCCGCATCTTTGTCTGGTAAAAAGAAGGGGTTGTCTTTTTCTTTTTTTCCTTTTTCTATCTCAAAATTTAGTTTAGTGATTGCAGTTTAACCACTTCCCGACCGCCTAACGCACAGAGGCGGCCGGGAAGTGGAGCCCTGAAGGACCGGCTCACCCACAGAGGCGGCGGTCCTTCTAAGGGCATGGGCGGAGCGATCGCGTCATCCGTGACGCGATCCTCCGCCCGGGATCGTTACTCGGGCATTTTGTCTCCGCTCGCCGGCCACTTAGCAGAGCCGGCGAGCGGAGGAATCCGCATAATTGCCCAATCAGAGTGTATAAGGCACTTTGTTAGGTAAACAAAGTGCCTTATACGTGCTTCCTCCTCGCCTCGTGGTCTCATTGTTCCAGAGACCACCAGCGAGGAAGAAGCACTTGTAAGTCTCACTGCACGCAGCTTGATTTTGCCCACAGCCTCCCTGATCACCCACCCCAGGCCTCATACCCCCCCTGATCACCCCAGCAGACCCCTGCCCAGCACCCTTGCACCCCTGCAAAACCCCCACCCCCCCCACCTGCCACTAACTATCGACGCTGCCCTTTAGTTTAGGTCCCTAACTGCCTCCTAATCACCCCTGATCCCCCCCCCTACCTTTAGATCACCCCCAGACCCCATCCCAGACTACCCCCCTGTATACTGTATACATCTGTATACAGCTACCTTATCCCCTGATCCCCCTCTGATCCCCCTCTGATCACCTGTCTATCACCTGTCCATCACCCCTTAGCACCCCCACCCATCAGAGCAGACCCTAACTGCCCCGCGGGGGTAACCGATCACCTGCCCAGGCCCTCGATTGCCGTCATACCCCCCTTCTGATTACATCCCCTGCTCTTTGTTTACATCTGTCCTCCCCAGCGATCACTAACTGATCTGCGATCAGTAACCCCCTGTGTCTGCCTCTCATCAGATCAGGACTCAGTCTGCCCCGTGCAGGCTCCTGATCAACCCCCCACCCCCTCAAATCGCCCTCAGACCCCCCCCCCCTAATCACCGTCCAAGTGCATTGTATTTGACTGTGCTGCGCTTGTATTCGATTGTGCTGCGCTTGTATTCGATTGTGCTGTAATTGTATTTGATTGTCCCGTGATCGGCTTCGATTGCCCCGTGATTGTTTGATTGCCTGAGACCCCACTTCCCACCACACCCAACCCCACCCTCCCCCCCACCACACCCAACCCCACCCTCCCCCCCCACCACCTTCCGAGTGCATCAGATTTGCTTGTGCTGTGATTGGAGTCGATTGTGCTGTAATTGTATTTGATTGTCCCGTGATCGACTTCGATTGCCCCGTGATTGTTTGATTGCCTGAGACCCCACTTCCCGCCACACCCAATCCCACCCTCCCCCCATCACCTTCCGAGTGCATCAGATTTGCTTGTGCTGTGATTGGAGTCGATTGTGCTGTAATTGTATTTTATTGTCCCGTGATCGACTTTGATTGCCCCGTGATTGTTTGATTGCCTGAGACCCCACTTCCCACCACACCCAACCCCACCCTCCCCCCCACCACACCCAACCCCACCCTCCCCCCCCACCACCTTCCGAGTGCATCAGATTTGCTTGTGCTGTGATTGGAGTCGATTGTGCTGTAATTGTATTTGATTGTCCCGTGATCGACTTCGATTGCCCCGTGATTGTTTGATTGCCTGAGACCCCACTTCCCGCCACACCCAATCCCACCCTCCCCCCATCACCTTCCGAGTGCATCAGATTTGCTTGTGCTGTGATTGGAGTCGATTGTGCTGTAATTGTATTTTATTGTCCCGTGATCTACTTCGATTGCCCCGTGATTGTTTGATTGCCTGAGACCCCACTTCCCGCCACACCCAATCCCACCCTCCCCCCATCACCTTCCGAGTGCATCAGATTTGCTTGTGCTGTGATTGGAGTCGATTGTGCTGTAATTGTATTTGATTGTCCCGTGATCGACTTCGATTGCCCCGTGATTGTTTGATTGCCTGAGACCCCACTTCCCGCCACACCCAATCCCACCCTCCCCCCATCACCTTCCGAGTGCATCAGATTTGATTGTGCTGTGATTGGATTCGATTGTGCTGTAATTGTATTTGATTGTCCCGTGATTGTTTGATTGCCTCTGAGACCCCACTTCCCACCAACCCCAATACCTCTCAAATACTCCCTTTTTGCTAGGTAGGTGCTCTTTTTTTCTGGGTAGTCTCGGAGGAAACCCCCATAAATTTAGTAATCCACAATGGCAAGAAGGGGGCTTTCCGATGACGAGGTATACAGGTACATGGACCAGTCGGATGAGTTCTTTTGGGAAGAATCATCCGTCGAATCTTCCGGGTCCGAATTTGAACCTGTAGAAAGCAGTGGTTCCTTGACCGAAAGTGATGACGAGGCTATGGTCCAGGCGTACCAGACCCCAAGTCGTTAGACCGCAGGTGGCGCAGGATCCGCCTCAAGGGCAGCAGGGTGGTGCTAGCGCTGATGATAGTTTTCTTGGTGAGGCAGGCACCAGCAGCGCAGCATCTCCTGGACTTAGTGCCAGTGCTTCCGTAGACCCTGGCGAAGTGGTGAGCGTCAGCATGGAAGGTGAAACTGGTACGGTGGCAAGTGCAGTAGTACCCCCATCGCAGCCACCAATAAGAAGACGGGCCCGTAGTACCCATAGACTCCCAGAGGTGCTGGCACAACCAGATTGGCAATCCCCTGATTCCGCCGCACCCGTAGTGCCCCCTTTCACCGCCCAGTCTGGAGTCCAGGTGGCGACAGCTCATCTAGGAACGGCCCTAGACTTTTTGCAGCTGTTCATCACCCAGGTTCTCCTGGACTTAATTGTGGTTGAGACCAACCGTAAAGCCACACAATTCATCACCGAGCACCCGGAGAGCATGTATGCCCAGCCTTTCGGGTGGAAACCAGTCCAAGTTTCCGACATTAAAATCTTTTTGGCCCTTATCCTTCACTTGGGACTAATGAAACAGAATGTACTGCGGTCGTATTGGTCTACGAACCCAGTAAATCATGTTCCCTTGTACCCTGCTGCCATGTCCAGGACACGACTTGAGTCCATCCTGAGCTTCCTGCACTTCAACGACGACAAAACCTGTCATGAAAAGGGCCACCCTGCTTATGAGCGGCTCCACAAAATTCGGCCCCTCATAGACCACCTGTCATCAACATTTGCAGATGCTTATATCCCTGAACAGAACATCTGCGTAGACGAGTCCCTCTTACGCTTTACCGGGCGCCTTGGCATCAAACAGTACATCCCAAGCAAGCGCGCCCGGTATGGGGTGAAAGGGCCACAGGCTATACATGTCGTTTTAGGGTCTATGAGGGAAAAGACTCAAAATTGGAGCCGGTCGGATGCCCTGACTACCTGGGGAGCAGTGGAAAGGTTGTGTGGGACTTGGTGTCACCCTTGTTCCAGAAGAGGTACCATCTTTTTGTGGACAATTGTTACACAAGTGTGGCCCTCTTTCAGCACTTAAAGTTAGAAGGAATCCGATGCTGTGGCACTGCGCGGCCTAGTCGCCACGGCTTCCCCCAACGGCTCGTTACCACCAGACTTCAACGGGGGCAGAGGGCCGCCTTGCGTACTGAAGACCTGCTCGCGGTGAAATGGAGGGACAAGAGGGACGTTTACTTTCTGTCCACCATTCACACAGACACGACAGTCCAAATTCAACGGGCAACTAAGGTCATTGAAAAGCCCCTTGTCGTCCACGAATATAATGTCAACATGGGAGGGGTGGACTTCAATGACCAGAGGTTAGCGCCCTATTTAATTTCCCGGAAAACAAGACGCTGGTATAAGAAAGTGTCTTTTTATCTGATTCAATTGGCAGTTTACAACAGCTTTGTTCTCTACAGTAAGGCTGGGAGAACTGGATCTTTCCTTCAATTTCAGGAACAGATCGTTCTGGACATCCTGTATCCAGGAGGTGCCAGCCCCCCCCCAGATGCAACTAGCCGACTGCATGGAAGGCATTACGCCTATCAGCTTCCGTGTGCCCCAGGTCAACGCATCCGAAGAAAACGTTGCCGTGTCTGCAGCAGGGCTGGAACAAGGACTGACACCGTTTATTATTGTCCCCGCTGTCCTGACCAGCCTGGCCTATGTGTAGGGCCGTGTTTTGAGAGGTACCACGAGCAGGTACACTATTAGAACCTAGGGAACTCCAGACACAGGAGTAGGCACACACTCAGTGGTCTTTCGCACATTGTCGCAGGGAGAGGAGAGGTAAGCTTGAAAACCAAACGGGTAAGCATAAAAGTGGCAAGAAGGATCGGTTTCCATGCTTGATATTGCTGATCTGTCCTGGGTTGGCGATATAAGACGGCATGTTTGAATTTCCCTTGAGTGTGGACACCCCCGGTTTATATGTGATTTGGGCCTATGATGATGCTTTAATGCCACACAGAGTCATCTCTATTGGCAGGCATATTGCTGTATCCTACAGGCATAATGCTGTATACTAAAGTTCTGAGGCCCAGTCACATAAGTTGGTGGCTCACCCTGAGTGCAGGGTGGCACGGGGTGTCTCTCTCCTGAGGTTATCACTGCCATTGATGTGGAGGAAGATCTGCCATTGATGTGGAGCAAGGTATGTTTGCCGTTCATTTTTCCTTTCAGCCCAGAGTGCATTACCCGTATACCCAATATAAGGAGTATAGCAGAAACTCCTAATACTGGCCATACATGTAATGATTGCAGAGACCCTAAAATGCCAGGACAGACTTCACAAATGACCCCATTTTGGAAAGAGGACACCCTAAAGTATTATGTGAGGTGCACGGTGAGTTCATAAAAGATTTTAGTTTTTGTCACAAGTTAGCAGAATTTTTTTTTAATTTTTTTTTCTAACAAAGTGTCATTTTCCGTTTACTTGTGACAAAAAATAAGATTTTCAATGACCTCACCATTACCCTCATGGAATACCTTGTTGTGTATTCTTTCCAAAATGGGGTCATTTGTGGGGTTTGTTAACTGTCCTGGCAAGTGGGCGGGGTGCTAAATTGTGAGCACCCCTGTAAAGCCTAAAGGTACTCATTGGACTCTGGGCCCCTTAGCGCAGTTAGGGTGCAAAAAAGTGCCACACATGTGGTATCGCCGTACTCGGGAGAAGTAGTACAATGTGTTTTGGGGTGTATTTTTACACATACCCATGCTGGGTGGGAGAAATACCTCTGTAAATGACAATCTTTTGATTTTTTTACACACAATTGTCCATTTACAGAGGTATTTCTCCCATCCAGCATGGGTATGTGTAAAAATACACCCCAAAACACATTGTACTACTTCTCCCGAGTACGGCAATACCACATGTGTGGCACTTTTTTGCACCCTAACTGCGCTAAAGGGCCCAAAGTCCAATGAGTACCTTTAGGATTTCACAGGTCATTTTGCGGAATTTGATTTCCAGACTACTCCTCACGGTTTAGGGCCCCTAAAATGCCAGGGCAGTATAGGAACCCCACAAATGACCCCATTTTAGAAAGAAGACACCCCAAGGTATTCCGTTAGGAGTATGGTGAGTTCATAGAAGATTTTATTTTTTGTCACAAGTTAGCGGAAAATTGATTTTTATTGTTTTTTTCACAAAGTGTCATTTTCCACTAACTTGTGACAAAAAATAAAATCTGCTATGAACTCACCATACTCCTAACGGAATACCTTGGGGTGTCTTCTTTCTAAAATGGGACTGGGAAGAGCTAGGAGGCGCCCGTGGACGTGTATCTGTGGTTCTTGAACTGAGTGTAATAGTTCACACAAGGTACTTGTAGTCCTACCTTATAGTAGTGCGATTCACACGTACAATGATGGTTGAAGTTTCTCAAATTTTATTGGGGCACAAATGACAACGCGTTTCGCGGCCAAACCGCTTCCTCAGGTCTATGGGTGTGCCTTCAAATACAATATGGCAAAAATCAGGATAAACACCCCACTGGACAACAATATAAAAATAAACATAAATAATCATAAATGATGCCAATACATCCATATATAAAAGAAACACATAAAATGTTCGGAGGGTACAGTCGTATCCCAAAAGATAGAGCCTATGTGGCCATAAGCCCCCATATATACGCGTGTGCTCGCACACACCCATAAATACACACATATAAATATACATATATACATGAGAAATCTAGGTAAAATCTGGATAAAACTGTGTGCATACTATGTAAATAATTAGGTATATCCCGTATGCCCAGATGTATGGAAGGGTACAAGGGGAGTATGCTGTCGGATGAGATGAGGGCAGGGGTGCATATAACCACAGGGGTAGATCAGATCCCAGTAAGGATCTTTTAGGATCTAGGGGGTCTGGCCCCGGGTATCAGTGGAGGAGAGGCAGTACGTAATGGGAATGTTTGATTAGATACTAGGGGAGGACCTAGGTAGGCATAGGGAGCAGTATATGACTATAAGGGGAGCTATACAAGGCAGAAGTAGGCCAGTGTACATGGGCAGGATGTGTAGGTGGTCTGTGGTTGAAACGCTTAGGCCTACTGGGAGGGCCAGAGGGATTTGGAGAGGTGGCCCTAGGGAATGGCCGGGGGATGTTCTTAATCCCACATGGTAACTGGCCTGTCGGTGAGGAGGGCTTACCTGGGGTATAACGTCTCTATCCTGAGCGCCAAGTAATGTTCCCCGTGGAGCGGCGCCGTATAAATGACTTGTTGCGCGCGCAGAGGGTAGCCCCAGTGACGTCATAGAGGGGCGTGGTGGAGGGGCGTACGCTGGCGCCGACGCACATCAAAGGGCGGGAAAGCCCTGTGTATAATGGCCCACGCACTGCGAGTTGTGGTGGGCGTGGCCAAAGTTGCAGGCTTAGCCTGATAGGTCGGGGACGCCCCGGAATTGTGCTGTAGAGCACAAAGTGGGACTTGGCGGCCATATTTGAGAGGACCTGTGGAGGCAGCCATGTGGGGAGGGATATAGGCGTGCTATATAGGCGTGCTATAGAGCACGAGGTGTGCCTCGGCAGCCATATTGGCGAGGACCCATGGGTGCAGCCATGTTTGAAGGGGTCTAAGGTATTATTATAAAGACTTTTGAAGCCTGGGGATGGAACCTCTGTCCAGCGCCACCGCCACCACGTAGCCTTAGTACCCTTTTAGTACTTACGAATGTAGGTAGGGGTGTTGAGGTATACATATAGTATGTCCACATACAGTATAGTTGTGTACACTCACAAAGTTCTTTGTGCTGTGTGTGTTTTTATCTCATTTTGTCGTCTGTAAATATGTATATATGCAGATAGGTTTTATATATATATATGTGTATGTTTCCTCACATGTGCACTGTGACTGCTATTGGGTATGTATACCTTAATGATACTTTCTAGTTACATAATATTTCCCCCCCCCCCCCCTTTTTACGTCCTTTACGTTTATTATAGTACAGTTAGAAGTCCCCAATACGTCATTCACACACTGCCTATTATAAGTTCATATATTACTCTCACACTGGTTTGGAGGCACGTTCCTTCTGTGCACTTGCCTCCTACCCATCCTTCTTCCCTGCCGTTTACTTGTTCTACCACTCCGGTAGATTATCCTGTCCCCTGTTCCCTCCCAACATGTTCACTCCCAAAGATCTCTTCCATAGTGACCACTTAGGTACATGCCGGGCTTACAGCATGTTTTGACCCCTTCAAACATGGCTGCACCCATGGGTCCTCGCCAATATGGCTGCCGAGGCACACCTCGTGCTCTATAGCACGCCTATATCCCTCCCCACATGGCTGCCTCCACAGGTCCTCTCAAATATGGCCGCCAAGTCCCACTTTGTGCCCTACAGCACAATTCCGGGGCGTCCCCGACCTATCAGGCTAAGCCTGCAACTTTGGCCACGCCCACCACAACTCGCAGTGCGTGGGCCATTATACACAGGGCTTTCCCGCCCTTTGATGTGCGTCGGCGCCAGCGTACGCCCCTCCACCACGCCCCTCTATGACGTCACTGGGGCTACCCTCTGCGCGCGCAACAAGTCATTTATACGGCGCCGCTCCACGGGGAACATTACTTGGCGCTCAGGATAGAGACGTTATACCCCAGGTAAGCCCTCCTCACCGACAGGCCAGTTACCATGTGGGATTAAGAACATCCCCCGGCCATTCCCTAGGGCCACCTCTCCAAATCCCTCTGGCCCTCCCAGTAGGCCTAAGCGTTTCAACCACAGACCACCTACACATCCTGCCCATGTACACTGGCCTACTTCTGCCTTGTATAGCTCCCCTTATAGTCATATACTGCTCCCTATGCCTACCTAGGTCCTCCCCTAGTATCTAATCAAACATTCCCATTACGTACTGCCTCTCCTCCACTGATACCCGGGGCCAGACCCCCTAGATCCTAAAAGATCCTTACTGGGATCTGATCTACCCCTGTGGTTATATGCACCCCTGCCGTCATCTCATCCGACAGCATACTCCCCTTGTACCCTTCCATACATCTGGGCATACGGGATATACCTAATTATTTACATAGTATGCACACAGTTTTATCCAGATTTTACCTAGATTTCTCATGTATATATGTATATTTATATGTGTGTATTTATGGGTGTGTGCGAGCACACGCGTATATATGGGGGCTTATGGCCACATAGGCTCTATCTTTTGGGATACGACTGTACCCTCCGAACATTTTATGTGTTTCTTTTATATATGGATGTATTGGCATCATTTATGATTATTTATGTTTATTTTTATATTGTTGTCCAGTGGGGTGTTTATCCTGATTTTTGCCATATTGTATTTGAAGGCACACCCATAGACCTGAGGAAGCGGCTTGGCCGCGAAACGCGTTGTCATTTGTGCCCCAATAAAATTTGAGAAACTTCAACCATCATTGTACATGTGAATCGCACTACTATAAGGTAGGACTACAAGTACCTTGTGTGAACTATTACACTCAGTTCAAGAACCACAGATACACGTCCACGGGCGCCTCCTAGCTCTTCCCAGTCCCCTTTACCCCTGCACAGGGGTGCACACTCGGAATTTCTTCCAGTGGCACATTTTTCTCTTGGAGCTGCGACCTATTCCATCATCCGAAGCAAGGCCGAGTGAGGACGGTACTTCCTCACATGCGAGCAAAGTGGTTGCTTATGGATAGCAACCTAATTTTGTGAGTATATTTCTTATTATATACATATACTGGTGCCTCGTTGATAATACACCAGATCGGGCTCCCGGTCTCCCTGTGCCTTTTTTGTTTCCTACAAGAGCCTGTCTTTCTAAAATGGAGTCATTTGTGGGGTTCCTATACTGCCCTGGCATTTTAGGGGCCCTAAACCGTGAGGAGTAGTCTGGAAATCAAATTCCGCAAAATGACCTGTGAAATCCTAAAGGTACTCATTGGACTTTGGGCCCTTTAGCGCAGTTAGGGTGCAAAAAAGTGCCACACATGTGGTATTGCCGTACTCGGGAGAAGTAGTACAATGTGTTTTGGGGTGTATTTTTACACATACCCATGCTGGGTGGGAGAAATACCTCTGTAAATGGACAATTGTGTGTAAAAAAATCAAAAGATTGTCATTTACAGAGGTATTTCTCCCACCCAGCATGGGTATGTGTAAAACTACACCCCAAAACACATTGTACTACTTCTCCCGAGTACGGCGATACCACATGTGTGGCACTTTTTTGCACCCTAACTGCGCTAAAGGGCCCAAAGTCCAATGAGTACCTTTAGGATTTCACAGGTCATTTTGCGGAATTTGATTTCCAGACTACTCCTCACGGTTTAGGGCCCCTAAAATGCCAGGGCAGTATAGGAACCCCACAAATGACCCCATTTTAGAAAGAAGACACCCCAAGGTATTCCGTTAGGAGTATGGTGAGTTCATAGAAGATTTTATTTTTTGTCACAAGTTAGTGGAAAATGACACGTTGTGAAAAAAACAATAAAAATCAATTTTCCGCTAACTTGTGACAAAAAATAAAATCTTCTATGAACTCACCATACTCCTAACGGAATACCTTGGGGTGTCTTCTTTCTAAAATGGGGTCATTTGTGGGGTTCCTATACTGCCCTGGCATTTTAGGGGCCATAAACCGTGAGGAGTAGTCTGGAAATCAAATTCCGCAAAATGACCTGTGAAATCCTAAAAGTAATCATTGGACTTTGGGCCCTTTAGCGCAGTTAGGGTGCAAAAAAGTGCCACACATGTGGTATTGCCGTACTCGGGAGAAGTAGTACAATGTGTTTTGGGGTGTATTTTTACACATACCCATGCTGGGTGGGAGAAATACCTCTGTAAATGGACAATTGTGTGTAAAAAAATCAAAAGATTGTCATTTACAGAGGTATTTCTCCCACCCAGCATGGGTATGTGTAAAAATACACCCCAAAACACATTGTACTACTTCTCCCGAGTACGGCGATACCACATGTGTGGCACTTTTTTGCACCCTAACTGCGCTAAAGGGCCCAAAGTCCAATGAGTACCTTTAGGATTTCACAGGTCATTTTGCGGAATTTGATTTCCAGACTACTCCTCACGGTTTAGGGCCCCTAAAATGCCAGGGCAGTATAGGAACCCCACAAATGACCCCATTTTAGAAAGAAGACACCCCAAGGTATTCCGTTAGGAGTATGGTGAGTTCATAGCAGATTTTATTTTTTGTCACAAGTTAGTGGAAAATGACACTTTGTGAAAAAAACAATAAAAATCAATTTTCCGCTAACTTGTGACAAAAAATAAAATCTTCTATGAACTCACCATACTCCTAACGGAATACCTTGGGGTGTCTTCTTTCTAAAATGGGGTCATTTGTGGGGTTCCTATACTGCCCTGGCATTTTAGGGGCCCTAAACCGTGAGGAGTAGTCTGGAAATCAAATTCCGCAAAATGACCTGTGAAATCCTAAAGGTACTCATTGGACTTTGGGCCCTTTAGCGCAGTTAGGGTGCAAAAAAGTGCCACACATGTGGTATCGCTGTACTCGGGAGAAGTAGTACAATGTGTTTTGGGATGTATTTTTACACATACCCATGCTGGGTGGGAGAAATACCTCTGTAAATAGACAATTATGTGTAAAAAAAATTAAAAAATTGTCATTTACAGAGATATTTCTCCCACCCAGCATGGGTATGTGTAAAAATACACCCCAAAACACATTATACTACTTCTCCTGAGTACGGCAATACCACATGTGTGGCACTTTTTTGCAGCCTAACTGCGCTAAGGGGTCCAAAGTCCAATGAGCACCTTTAGGCTTTACAGGGGTGCTTACAATTTAGCACCCCCCAAAATGTCAGGACAGTAAACACACCCCACAAATGACCCCATTTTGGAAAGTAGACCCTTCAAGGTATTCAGAGAGGGGCATGGTGAGTCTGTGGTAGATTTCATTTTTTTTTGGTGCAAGTTAGAAGAAATGGAAACTTTTTTTTTTTTTCTCACAAAGTGTCATTTTCCGCTTACTTGTGACAAAAAATAATATCTTCTATGAACTCACTATGCCTCTCAGTGAATATTTTGGGATGTCTTCTTTCCAAAATGGGGTAATTTGGGGGGTATTTATACTATCCTGGAATTCTAGCCCCTCATGAAACATGACAGGGGGTCAGAAAAGTCATAGATGCTTGAAAATGGGAAAATTCACTTTTTGCACCATAGTTTGTAAACGCCATAACTTTTACCCAAACCAATAAATATACGCTGAATGGGTTTTTTTTTATCCAAAACATGTTTGTCCACATTTTTCGCGCTGCATGTATACAGAAATTTTACTTTATTTGAAAACTGTCAGCACAGAAAGTTAAAAAAAGCATTTTTTTGCCAAAATTCATGTCTTTTTTGCTGAATATAATAAAAAGTAAAAATCGCAGGAGCAATCAAATAGCACCAAAAGAAAGCTTTATTAGTGACAAGAAAAGGAGCCAAAATTCATTTAGGTGGTAGGTTGTATGAGCGAGCAATAAACCGTGAAAGCTGCAGTGGTCTGAATGGAAAAAAAGTGGCCGGTCCTTAAGGGGTAGAAAGCCCTAGGTCCTCAAGTGGTTAATAAAAATCTATAGGTTTTTAGGTACAAAGACTTTTTCGATCTATGTCTTCTCTTTTCTGTTTTTTCTTCCCATTAGCAGGCTCTATCGTCCTCACTTTTCATATCCCAACGTGGGACCTGGACATGGACGCTTATACTTCATCTAAGCCCTCTTCAGACTTTTATTATTATTTTCATTGTTCCCCCATCTACTGAGCCTACATTCTGTACACCATCTTGCTAATTGCTCTAAGCTCACCTTTTGTACTGATAATTAATAATTGTCTTTGTACCCCTATTCTCTTTTTGAAACATAAATAAAAATAGTGTTACAAAAAAAAAATTACAATCTAAGATTAGCTATATGTCCCATATGTTTGGGAACCCTGACTTTTCCCCTGGACTATCTTCTCACCTCTTTGCCTGGTGGAAATCCAAAGGATATATTAGGATAGCCAATTTTACCGCAGCCTTTAAAATCATGACTTTAACCATCTTAGCGGTATGGACGAGCTCAGCTCGTCCATCACCGCCGATGGCTGCCGCTCAGGCCCTGCTGGGCCGATTTCCATCAAATAAAGTGCAGCACACGCAGCCGGCACTTTGCCAGCCGTGTGTGCTGCCCGATCGCCGCCGCTCTGCGGCGATCCGCCGCGAGCAGCGGCGAAAGAGGGTCCCCCCAGCCGCCTGAGCCCTGCGCAGCCGGAACAAATAGTTCCGGCCAGCGCTAAGGGCTGGATCGGAGGCGGCTGACGTCAGGACGTCGGCTGACGTCCATGACGTCACTCCGCTCGTCGCCATGGCGACAGGAGAAGCCAAACACGGAAGGCTGCTCATTGCGGCCTTCCGTGTTACTTCTGGCTGCCGGAGGCGATCGGAAGAACGCCTCCGGAGCGCCATCTAGTGGGCTTTCATGCAGCCAACTTTCAGTTGGCTGCATGAAATAGTTTTTTTTTTATTTAAAAAAAACCCTCCCGCAGCCGCCCTGGCGATCTTAATACAACGCCAGGGTGGTTAAGGGAGTTCTGTTCTGAGAGAAGTGTGCCACCACAGGAATTAGGTAGAGCTAGTCAGATTTTTCATTATTTGCATACTATAAATCAGGATAGTAATTTTATAATATATACTACATTTGAAACAAGGTGTAAAAATGGCCCTTTAGATAAAGGGCTGATTTCTGATGTATACTTTTGACAAGAGATGAGAATCCTGAGAAAGCAAAATGTCAACTATTTTGGGAACAAGATTGTGATAAAATAATGCCAGAGAGTAGATGGGGTCACTGTTGCACCACACTCCTGAAAAATAGCCTTTTAGCCTTTTCTATTCATCAATAGAAACCTCACTTAAACTTTTACATAGAGCCTACTATACACCTGCTAGGATTCATGCTTTTGCCCCACAGGAATCAGACAGATGTTATAGAGGGTGTGGCCAGAAATGTGCTCTATGGCATATGTGGTGGCAATGCCCGGTTGTCCAAACGTTTTGGAAAGATATCTGGAGGCGCATTTCTCTTATGTTCAAACTCCAATTTTCTCTAGATCCTACGGTTGTAGCCTTATGAGGTAATAAACCTCATAAGGCTACACCTTTTACTAATAAATGGATTCAACAAATCATGGCCTTGGCAAGAAGACACATAGCTTACAACTGGAAATCTCCAAATCTAGCCGCACACAAGGTTTTTAAATCTTTAAACGACGTTATGTTATCTGAGCATATTCTTGCTAAAGTATATGATAGGCTAAATATTTTTATGGAAGTCTGGTCTCCTTGGATCGAACTACAGGATAATCTAGGCCTTAATTACACTTTACATACCTTTTAACTTAACCCTGGTGTTGTGGAATTCATTCATCTAGTTTTAAGATACAATGAGACAGTTGAAAGAGACAAAATCTTCAACCCAAAACTTCTACCTTCCCATCCCTGACCCCCTTTCCTGATGTTTCCCCAGGTGTTGTCCCATTGGCATGATGTGCTACTTCCACCCATGGGACTTCCCTGTATCCTTCATCTCCTATCCCTCCCTGTTTTCCCTTATACCTCTGTCCTTTCCCCTTTATGGGGACTCCCTGTCCCCCCCCCCCCCCCTCTTAAATGTTGAAATTTGGTGGTTTGTATTTTTATATCACAATACAATGTGTTAGAGATAAGAATTAAAGGTTTATGTTAATTTTATTATTATATCTTCCTTATGAGGGATTTAATGTGCATTATGTCTGTTGTTATTGAGAACTTCTTTTGTATTCAATAAACACCCTTGAAACGAAACAAAATTGACTAGAGTAGTAAATGTAATGACCCCTAAACTATGTGTGAATGTAAGCCTTAGTGTAATTTGTTTGAAGATAGGAGCATTAGTTTTTGATCTGAAGCTAACAGTAGCTTTCGCCCTGTAAAACCAGTATTCCATTCAAAAACTGGTTGTTTTTACAGTTGAAACAAAATTAACTATAGTAGTTAATGTAATGACCCCTAAAAAAATGTTTTGGGATGCAAATGACAGCTTCAGCAAAATCTGTTTACAGAAAGAAAGAAGTGCTAGTTTATAATCTAGAGCTAAAAGTAGCTTTTGCCATGTTAAACCATAATACAATTCAAAAACTTTTTGTTTTTGCAGTTAAAACAAAATTGACTAGAGTAGTCAATGTAATGACCCAAAAACTATGTTCTGAGGTGTGAATGGAAGCTTCAGTGAAAATTGTTTGCAGATAGGAGCATTCGTTTTTTATCTAGATCTAACAGTAACTTTCGCCATGTTATACCAATATACCATTCAAAAACTGGTTGTTTTTGCATTAGAAACAAAATTGACTAGATTAATCAATGTAATGGCTGCTAAACTATGTTCCAAGGTGTGAATGGAAGCTTCAGTGAAATCTGTTTGTAAATAGGAGCATTAGATTTGAATCTAGAGCTCACAATAGCTTCCGCCATATTAACCCATAATGCCATTTACTTAATTCTGCTTGGATATAGGAACATTCGTTTTTGATCTAGAGTTAACAGTAGCTTTCGCCATGTTAAACCAAACTACCATTCAAAAACTGGCTGTACTACTATAATAGTCAATGTAATTACCCCTAAACTATGTTCTGAGGTGTGAATGGAAGCTTCAGTGAAATCTGTTTGGAAACAGGAGCATTAGATTTTGATCTAGAGCTCACAATAGCTTTCGCTATGTTAAACCATAATACCATTCAAAAACTGTTTGTTTTTGCAGTTGAAACAAAATTGACTAGAGTAGTCAATGTATTGACTAGAGATGGCCCGAACGGGTTCGACCGCGAATTTATTCACGCAAACTTCGGTGGTTTGCATTCGTGGTGGACCGCAAACTATATGCGAGTTCGACCCGCCCCCTATACTACATCAATAAGGTCAACTTTGACCCTCTACATCACAGTCTATTTTTTTGTGTGTGTGTGTGTGTTCCACAGACACTTGTGTTGCATATACAGCCCTGTCAGTCAGTCGCAGTTGCTGGACCTTGGCCCCTTGGTAATTCCTACTGTGCCACTGCCATGCCCAGGCACATTCAGTGACTACCTGTGTGTGTGACAGCTGCACATTTGTAATACCATTCCCTGCATACCTGTTCAGTCGTGCACTTACCTACGTGATCGCAAGCAGTGTTATATTATATACCAGTCAGTTACTGCACCTGTTCACGGTACCTGTGTGTGTGACAGCTGCATTTGTAATACTAGTTGTCAGGAACCAGCCCCGCGGCACACCTGCAGATACGGTTCCTGACTGTGGGTTTGACCAGATCAAGAGGGAAGCAGCCTTAGTCAAGCTACAACAAGGCTGTCGCCCCTCAAAGCACTTCTCACTGCCACCACTAGCTGCTGCTAGACACTTCCACGATTCCCACTCTGCTGTTGAGTGATCTGCACGCAGTCCGCATTTTTCTATTCGGGTCAGCTTTGCGCTTTAGGCCGAATACGGGAATGCCACACACACACACACACACACAGTCCAATAGTACAGTAGCAAGGCACAATCAGGCACTGAACTTGAAAGGTAAATTACACTGCAGTCTCTCTAGGCTATGAGTGTTGGCTTAGTACAGCAGAAGTCAAACTTATTAAATAACGATTTAATATTCCAGAAAAAAAGTGGAACAATGCAGAAAATAATATATACACAAGATTTACAAAAAACAAAGTAAAAATTAAAAAATAAAAGTTACAAAGGTACACAACAAAACAGGTTGCAGAAATAAAAGGGAAATAACGTTTACCAACGTGTAGGTTACAACGTTGTTTGCGGGAGAACGCACTCTGACCAGGTCAGGGCAGCTCTAGCGTCTTTGCTATCTCCGAGGAACTACAACTCTAAGTCTTCCTAGCTGAGGTTTTATAGCCAGATTTGTGGCCCATGGCCATGCAAATGTCCAGATCCAGTAATAATCCAATTTCCTCAGGTGTGACTGGCTTGCTGGCTATGCAACTTCAAAGCTTTCCTTTCCCACCTTGATCTTTTGCAGAGATTTCCCATCTCCCCATAGATCTAATTTCCGCAGGTAAAATTGTATGTACACACACATCAAAAGGACTTCCCTACTCCAGGTGACAATTGTCCAAGCACAAATACACATCTGAGACAGTCTTTCATAGCAGATCACAGGTAAGGACATGGCTGCCTAGTAGCCTAATCAGCCATCTCCTTGCTCTGGCAAGGAGATGGCTGATTAGGCTACTAGGCAGCCATCAATTTAGCATTTCCTGCTCCTATTCAGACCAAAGGGTAGCCGATCACCTGTATAGGCTTCAAAGCAACTGTCTGATTAAGTGTTTCATAATTAGAAGCAGTCAATGGTAGCTTCCCTGCTCTACTGTTTACAAGAGTTCCCCTTCAGATGCAAATGTACTATTTCCAGGTGACCCTACAATATTTCATAGCCCCACACTTGTGAAGTAGACAAACAAGATGGAGGCTACCTTAGATACTAATAAAAAACCGGTACCCATGTTCTGCATATTACCGTACATATCATCACCACCACATATATCATCACACCTCCCCTCTTTAAAATGGTGCTGGGAGGTGACTCCCATGAATCACCTTGCCAGTGCCTACACTGCCGGCCTGGCCTGGTGGGGTAACTCCTTAGCATTCTCCCGAGGATTCCCCACCTGGCAGTTAGATCCAAGCTACACGGCTGGAAAACTAGGCCAGGTTGCTGCAATGTGTCGTTGCCCCCGGCAACCTGACGTAACCAACCAGGGGGATGATGGTCAGTGATGACCGTAAATTTGCGACCATAGAGACAGTGCTGCAGCTGAGGAAGGGTTCTGACAGTCACCACACGCACTTTCTCTATAGTGGCAGGAGCTATCGCTCTGTCCCTTTGGGAAACGATTAGCTGCCAGTCCGCCTCCTTTACTTCAGACGGCTCCGAGGGAATAACTTCCCAGAACGCTCTTGGCCTGCCCCTCCCAGCTAGTGACCTGCTGGCCAGACCCCTGAGCTCTTCCAGGCTGCTGTCAAATCGAACAGCCCCAGAGAGCTCAGTGCTGCCCGTCACACACGCCAGGGAG
The DNA here is from genome assembly GCF_040937935.1 of Hyperolius riggenbachi. Taxonomy (NCBI): domain Eukaryota; kingdom Metazoa; phylum Chordata; class Amphibia; order Anura; family Hyperoliidae; genus Hyperolius; species Hyperolius riggenbachi. The sequence goes on along the minus strand of NC_090651.1, from coordinate 181,638,694 downwards.
GCTGCAAACTGAGAGGCTCCTATGCCCTCAGTGACAGGTTCCGAAGCAGACACTGCTGACCCGGCAACATCTGCCACTTCAGTGGACAGTCCCTCTCCTGTAGACCCGCTTGCGCTGCTGGTTACCACTGCAATGGAGGGAGTGTCTGCACCACACGTATCATTGCTCATAGATTTGCTCTCAAAATCATCTAAAGGGGAAAGATCTGGCCTGGTGCCATCTGCCCCTTCAGTGGTCAGTTCATCAGCTGCAGCCCAGCGAACACTGATAGGTACTCCTGCAGTTGACGGAGTGTCCACATGACACATAGCATTGTGTAGTACATCGCATATGACATCAGCATTATCTGCCTTACACATATTGTCATCTGGTACATCACATAAAACATCAACATTATCTGGATAACGCAATTCGCTATTCAGCACTTCACATGTAGCATCAACAGTTCCTGCATCGATTACCTCGATAGTCCGTGCATCATAAATGACATCTTCAGTTTCTGCATTTTCTGTATCAACATGTCCCACTCCCAGCCTAGGCACTGGAGACTTACTAGGGCTCGCTCCTAGTACACAGTCCTTCTGCCCTGGAGACTCAGCAGCACCTCCCATTTGCAAAGAGTTATCACACAATACCTTACATGAGTCCGGGACTCCGGGTGGGGATGCAGGCTCCACGGGGGTTAGATTAGGCTCATACTGGGCTACTAACCATCCCAAGTCAGTACCCAACAAAAAATTTGTGGGGATGGCATCAGTTACCCCTACTTTCCTCATTCCACTGCCGGCACCCCAGTCCAGGTGGACCCATGCAGTGGGTATGGCTGGGCTGACACCCCCAACTCCTTTGACAGCCATAGTCTTGCCAGGAATGTACTCCTCCGGATTCACAAGCTGGGGGTGCACTAGAGTCATCTCTGTCCAGTGTCCCTCAGGCCGGTGGTAACTGTATCCCCAACAATGACAGGTTGCAGATTCTCTGCATAGTCAGTGGCATTTCTGGTAGCACACAAAGCAGTTTGGACTTCACTGGGGTTTGAGGCCTCACTGGATTTTGGGGCCTCCCTCTTCCTCTCTAGGCAAGTCATGCTGACACCCAGCTGGAGGGGAGAACAGATCGCTAAACCTCCATAACCTACCCTGTCACATACAAAGCATTTCCGGGTGTCAGTGGTTGGTTGCTTGAATCCAGGAGACAGCAGTGCTTGCCTCCTCTGGGTGATGGGTGAAGCAGGTTTAGCGATCTGTTCTCCCCTCCAGCTGGGTGTTGTAGTCCTCCAGGACTCGGATGCTCGATGGGCTGTGTAGGAATCAGCGACTTTCGCAGCCTCATCCACAGTCTTTGGCTCTCGGTCCAGTACAGAGAACCAGACCTCAGCAGGACAAGTGTGTAGGAACTGGTCCTTGATCATCAGTTCCTGCAGGGCATCAAAGGTTTTGACTGACGGTCCTTTAAACCACTGCTGGAAGGCAGTGCGCAGGTTGCAAGCATGATCCAGGTAACTGTCATTAGGATGTCGCTGCGCTGTCCTGAAATGTTTGCGATACACCTCTGGCGTGAGGTGGTATCGCTTAATGATGGCTTGCTTAATTGCCTCAAAGTCCGCTTCTTCCTCCTGGGGGAGACTCACAAATGCCTCCAGGGCCTTGCCTCTCAGCCACTGCTCTCGGGGCACCCCATACTGATGACAAGTCCTTTCAAACCCCTGTAGGAAAGTGTCTATGTCAGAGTCCTTGTCCATAGCGGGGAACTTATCCAAGGGGATTCTGTGGACTCGCTCACCTTCGCGTTCTGCGGGTCCAGCAGACTGGTTCTGCTGCTGAAGTTTAGCCAGCTCCAGCTGGTGTCGCTGTTCCTTTTCTGCTTGCCGATTTTCCCTCTCTGCTTGCCGATGTTCCAGGATCAGCTTAAGGCGCAGTTCGGGATCAGCCGAACCTAGTAGCTGTAGATCAGCTTCCAGAGATGTCATCTCCATGTTCGGTGGATCACCCAGGACATCGTCTCCACTCGCATCCTGTGGCGGGGGCTATTCCTCCTCTGATGTGTTGTGAGCTGCATCTGCTAGCGTTGGAGCACGGGCTTGCTCTGCCTCGTCATACTCCTTGAGGGCACGAACTAACTGTTCCTTAGTCTGGCCTCTCACCGTCTCGATGCCTCTGTGCTCACACAGGTTGAGTAAGTCGTTTTGATTCTGTTTCTTATAGCTGGTTGCTTTGTGAGCCATCGTATTGCCAAATAAAAAGAAAAAGGGGGGAGGGGAAGCAAAATGCCAAGTGTGTACCTTTGTGAAAAAAAGTCATTTTTCTTTCAATTGCGAACGCAACCAGTTTTTCAATGGTGTATTTGTTTAACATAGCAAAACAACTCCTCAAAAATATATGGTGTTGGTATATGACCCCAGAGAAGATAACACAATTTGACAACAAAATGTCCCCCCAAATTGGTACACATATACATATCTTCTACCAATGTCCCAAAATTCAACCACTATGGATTGAAATACAAACATTTATGAATAAACTCCCAATCTCATTGAAAAAGTTTCCTCCAGGTATGGTCATGTTTTATCTGAAGACTCTGGATATACCTCCTCAAGAAAGATTAATAGCAAACCACATTTTCATAGCTACAAGAAACCTGATAGCTCTAAATTGGAAATCCCAAACTATTCCCACTCTTAGAGAAATCCTAAGAAAAGTGGAATCTAATTTGTTAGCAGAAAAATCATGGTCAATCAAATGTGGTAACCTGAAATCTTTCTTGAGGAAAGCCACTTTATGGCCCTCGGTATATAAAGAATCCAAATTAATGGAGTTCTAGACCTCTCAACAAGAAGAACTCACCATTGCCCATGTAATGATTCACTTTACAGAAATAAACCAAGTTCCAACCTGATATTCCTTGTTCACACTGACACACAATATGAGACACCAAGAGAGAATTATAAGTTGTTAGTTGTTCTTAGTTGTTTTCTTTTTTTTCTTTAGTTTTTACTAGAGTAGATAGTTTGGTTATACATATTTCTTGCCTTATAATAATTGCCTCACAGCAACAATCTCAGCAACAAACATACAAACTTTAGTAATGTATTCATACTACAACCTAAGGAGACTAAGACCTCTCTTAACTCTATCTATGATCAAACAAACATACAACTTAAATATAATCCATGGTCTGTAGTTCTTTCCAATCATTTGGAACTACTCCCCAGAATCTCAGTGGGGAGGTTAAATCCTCCCATTTTCTGGGTTGAGCGGTCCCAATAAGCTCATTATATAAGGGAACTGCAGCATTAGTGGATAAATAACCAATCAACAAATTGAATCCTATACTCAAGAGAGGCAAATGATTATCCTGTTAATGTTTTTCTTCGGACACCATCTAAACTTTTTAAACTATTATTACTGTTAAGCTGTTGAAATAATAAACATAATATTAGTTTACTTTCAGTCACAGCGCCAGGGATTTACGTTGCAAGGAAACTCCAATCCACCTCCAGAGGCCCCTCCTATGCTATGGGTGCTGTGTGAGATACTCTCAGCCACCCAGTAAAACAAAAAGGAGAAGGTGCTCTCAGTGGATAAATGTCAGGCAAAGTTTTATTGGAAGTGATAAATAATAACAGTAAAACTCACATCATGAGGGTCCTACACCAATTAGGACCCTCTACGGTTAGATCGCTTCCCACCCTGTGGTACTCAGCAACAAATGCGATCAGAGATGCATAGGGACGAGAGCGGGCTATGCATCTCTGATCGCATTTGTTGCTGAGTACCACAGGGTGGGAAGCGATCTAACCGTAGAGGGTCCTAATTGGTGTAGGACCCTCATGATGTGAGTTTTACTGTTATTATTTATCACTTCCAATAAAACTTTGCCTGACATTTATCCACTGAGAGCACCTTCTCCTTTTTGTTTTACTGGGTGGCTGAGAGTATCTCACACAGCACCCATAGCATTGGAGGGGCCTCTGGAGGTGGATTGGAGTTTCCTTGCAACGTAAATCCCTGGCGCTGTGACTGAAAGTATCACTGTTTCTGTGGAGGAGAAAGGGTCCTACCCTTAACACGGCTGCAGAGGTTGTTGCCGTAGAAAGAGAAAGGAAGAGGATTTTGTGTATATCCTTGTGGGGCGCCTCTGTTTGCTACAAAGAAATAATATTAGTTTATACGCAACCACAAGCTTATTATGTGGACCCAGATGTCTGGTACATCATCAGTGAATAGCAACAACCTCAGTAACACATATACGAATTACAGTAATGTGTTTATAATAAAACTCAAAGAGACAAAGACCTCTCTAAACTCTATCTAATATCAAACAAACATACAATTTAAGTACAGTCCACAGACTGTAGTTTATTCCAATCATTTGGAACTACTCCCCAGAATCTCTGTGGGGAGGTTAAATCCTCCCATTTTCTGGGTTAAGAGGTTCCAACAAGCTCGTTATATTAGGAAACTGCAGTAACAGTGGATAAATAATCGATCAACAAATTTAGTCTTAGACTCAAGAGAGGAAAATGTAGTATACTGTTAAATTTTCTTCTTTAAATGCCATCTAAACTGTTCAACTATTAAGATCGTTAAGCTGTTGAAATAATAAACATAATCTTAGTTTATACGCAACCACAAGCTTGCTATGTAGACCCAGATGTCTGGAACAACATCAGTGAACAATCACTATATCACATACCAGACAACCAATCTGCTCCAGAAATGTATGGATACTGTATAATTTCAAGAAACTGATGTATTCCACAGACGTGTTATATTTTTACCTTGTCATAGCAATGTTGTATTTATACTTATATATATTTTGTCTGCAAAAATGAAGCTGCCTGTCAAAAGTTTAAAGTTTTTGACTGTATGTTATAACATTTTCCAATAAAAAAAATATTGAAACCGGTTTAACATAGCAAAACCTATTGTTGGCTGTAGATCATAATCTATCACTCCTATTTGCAAACAGATTTCACTGATGCTGTAAATTGCATCCCAGAAAATAGTTTAGGGGCCATTACCTCTTCAACTATAGTCATTTTTCTTTCAATTGCAAACACAACCAGTTTATCAATGGTGTATTGGTTTAACATAGCAAAACCTACTGTTGGCTCTAGATTCAAATCTATCACTCCTATTTGCAAACAGTTTTCACTGAAGCTGTAAATTGCATCCCAGAACATAGTTTAGGGGTCATTACCTCTTCAACTATAGTCATATTTCTTTCAATTGCAAACGCAACCAGTTTTTCAATGGTCTATTGGTTTAACATAGCAAAACCTACTGTTGGCTCTAGATTCAAATCTATCACTCCTATTTGCAAACAGATTTCACTGAAGCTGTAAATTGCATCCCAGAACATAGTTTAGGGGCCGTTCCCTCTTCAACTATAGTCATATTTCTTTCAATTGCAAACACAACCAGTTTTTCAATGGTGTTTTGGTTTAACATAGCAAAACGTACTGTTGGCTGTAGATCATAATCTATCACTCCTTTTTGCAAACAGATTTCACTGAAGCTGTAAATTGCATCCCAGAACATAGTTTAGGGGCCATTACCTCTTCAACTATAGTCATTTTTCTTTCACTTGCAAACGCAACCAGTTTTTCAATGGTGTATTGGTTTAACATAGCAAAACCTACTGTTGGCTCTAGATTCTAATCTATCACTCCTATTTGCAAACAAATTTCACTGAAGCTGTAAATTGCATCCCAGAACATAGTTTAGGGGCCATTGCCTTTTCAACTATAGTCTTTTTTTTTTCAATTGCAAACACAACCAGTTTTTCAATGGTGTATTGGTTTAACATAGTAAAACCTACTGTTGGCTCTAGATTCTAATCTATCACTCCTATTTGCAAACAGATTTCACTAAAGCTGTAAATTGCATCCCAGAACATAGTTTAGGGACCATTACCTCTTCAACTATAGTCATTTTTCTTTCAATTGCAAACGCAACCAGTTTTTCAATGGTGTATTGATTTAACATAGCAAAACCTACTGTTGGCTCTAGATTCAAATCTATCACTCCTATTTGCAAACAGATTTCACTGAAGCTGTAAATTGCATCCCAGAACATAGTTTAGGGGCCTTTACCTCTTCAACTATAGTCATATTTCTTTCGTTTCAAGGGTGTTTATTGAAAATATTCACAAGACAGGATATAACAAAGAAAGAAAAACAATTGCCCCACGCATGGGGAAATATCTCAAGATCACATGTCAAATGAACATTGGGTAATAACAATCTCAGCTATCTAAATAAAATACAGAGTAATAAAAAGGAAATGGTGAGATTTGCCTCATTTAAAATACACGTATATATATATATTTTTTTAAAGAGTAATAAGGGGGGAGAAGGGAAAGAGCAGGAGATGGGGGAGGGAGTTAGGGGGGTAGGGATAAAAGACTGCGCCCCGGGTGGGGATACCACATCATACCAGTGGCGCCTGTCAGTGGATAAGAGGAAGGAAAGGGGTGGGTAAAGGGAATAGAGGGGAAGGGTAGTTGGTGTACAGCAAATGTCATATACAAGTATAGGTTGCATTCACAATGAAAAGTGAGCTGAAAAAAGGCCGGCCTAGAGGCCCATCTAGTCCCACAAACAGTTTAAAAGGGTATATATATATATATATATATATAAAATAACTTGTTTTAAAATTAGTGAAGGGTGTAGGAAAGACCCTGGTTGTCTTGCCAGTCGATCCAGGGCAACCAGGTATTAAAAAAGAGATCCATTTTATCCAAAAGTTTAGCCTTGATGTGCTCAGACAGCATAGTCTGATTAAGACCTATAAATACTGATTCGATATGAAGGGTTGGTTTCTTCCATTGGGCTGCCAGGTGTCGTTTGGCTTGGGCTGCCGTGTACTGAATACATTTATGTTGTGAGGGAAGTATCCCTGAGGGCCTATTCCCTAACAGCATTATTGTGGGGTCCAGCGAAAAGTCCTTGCCTATAATTAGCTTAAGTCTATTCCAGATGCCATGGCAAAATATTTGGGCCTTAGGGCAGCTCCACCAAGTATGTAACATATCACCCCTTTGGCCACATTCTCGAAAGCAGAGATCGGCTTGAGATGGGTAAAATGTGTGTAGCCTGCAAGGAGTATAGTAAGTCCTATGGAGCAGTCTCAGGGATGTCTCTATGGAGGAATAAAATAAGGAGTTTCTAGTGAGAATGGAGCAGCAATGGGCCCATCTCTCATCAGTTAGAGTGACATTACAATCTGTTTCCCAATCCGTCTGAGCCTTTAATTTAGAGTCTGAATTGGACTGGGATATTGTTATATACAAGTCTGATATAAGACCAGTGTCCAATGGGCCATTTTTGCATCTTACCTCGAATGGAGTATAGATAAGAATATCATGCTCAGTGTCTAAGGTCTGTAGAAACCTAAAGATCTGGGCCATCCGGGCATATTCCTCCATAGGGACATTGTGATCGTCTGCAAACTGAGCCGAAGAGGCCAGCCTGAAGGCCGACATAAACTTACCAAGTCTGGTAAATCCTCTAGATATCCACCACTGAAAATCAGTTGTGCGGTGACCTATAGAAAATTCTGGGTTATGGAAAATATTTGTCATACACGAGACTGGCGATTGAAGCTTATATTTATATCTAGCTGATTCCCAGAGTTTTAGCGAGTGGTAAGAGATTGGAGACAATTTATTGATTAAGTGCTTAGGGTATTTCCTGGCCCACATAATGCCTGACAGAGATAGAGATTTGAGCAATTGTGTTTCTAGATCGACCCATAGTGGAGCAGAGTGGGCAGCATTGATGGCTGCTAATGGGGCTAATTGGGCTGCCAGATAGTAGTTCACTAGGATAGGTGCATTTAGGCCGCCCAAATCTTTAGTCCTAGCTAGGGTAAGATATTTTATCCTTGCCCTCCGCTTTCTCCAAATAAAGAGTTGTATTAAACGCTGGAGATGATTGAGAGGTCCCTTCTTGATGGCTATAGGAAGTGCTCTAAAGAGGTATAGAATTCTCGGCAACAAGGTCATCTTAACTGATGAAACTCTACCTAATATAGATAAAGGGTAGGTGTTCCAAATTTCTAAATCTTGGGATAATTTGTTGAGCATAGGAGGGTAATTGTGATCATATAGCTTTCTTGGGTCTAAGGACAAATTAATTCCTAAGTATTTAATATACTTAGCCTGGGGTTGTAGTCCCAGTGAACGAGCCAAGCGCTCAACTTCAGTTAAAGAGGTTTGGGAGATCATTAATTCTGATTTTTCCAAGTTCAGTTTAAACACAGAGAAACGAGAAAATGTATTAATAGTGTTCAAAAGGTTAGGTATAGAGGTATGGGGAGACGTCAGGGTCGCAAAGACGTCATCTGCAAATAAAGATAACTTGTATTCAGTAGGTCCTATCCTAACTCCTAGTATTTCTGGAGTTTGGCGGATCTTCACCGCCAAGGGCTCCATGACCAGTGCAAAGATGCCCGGTGAAAGTGGGCACCCTTGCCTGGTCCCCCTCTGGATGGGAAAAGAGGTTCTAAAGGAAGCCGGGAGTTTCAAGGACGCCGAGGGTGATGAGTAAAGAGCTTCAATAGCCTTTAGAGAGTTTCCAGTGAAGCCAAATCTCCGCAAGACACCAGCATATATGGCCATTTTATCAGATTGAAGGCTTTTTCCATATCTAAAGCCAGTAAGGCCAAGGGCTTAGAGTGCTTTAAACAGTAATGTTGTATGCTGACTATCTTGCAGATGTTATCTGGGGCCTGTCTCTGGGGGATGAATCCCACCTGGTCTCTATGGATAAGGCCAGGGAGAACAGTGTTAAGTCGTGTGGCTAAAATTGAGGTCAAGAGCTTATAGTCAATTCCAAGTAATGAAATTGGCCTATAATTCTTGGGCAATAAAGGGTCCCTTTGGGGTTTCAGAATGACCACAATTGCAGAGGATAGGAACTCAGGCGGGGGAGTTTCCCCTTTCATGATCGAATTATAGAACTTAAGCAAGTGTGGAGCCAATGTGGATTCGAATTTTTTATAGTAGATAGCCGTTAGGGTCAGGTGTAGTGGGATTAAAGGAGACACCATGAGTGGGTGAACCACGTCATGCCGATGGTACCAACCAGTGGGAAGGGGTGGAGTGGGTATAGGGGGAAGGATCAGGGGGAAAGGGAAGGTGAGAGTTGGGTGGCTTTGAACAGATAAAGGGTCATATCGTAGTATTTACCTGAGCAAACATGCCCAGGGAACAGTCATAGCCATGTCATTGAGATATGGAGTTGCAATTTGGTTCGGAGTTTTAGATAATCCGTTAATCCCATTTGCTAGAGGGGTCAGAAAGCATGTAAGGTGTAAGAGAGACCTAGGTTATCTTGAAAGTGGATCCATGGATCCCAAATTTTATAGAAATGTTTCACCCTATCTGTTAGTTTGGCTCGAATGTGTTCTGAGAGCATGGTTTTATTCAAGTCCTGGAAGACCGTGTCCGTAAAAAGGAGACGGTTCTTCCATTGGGATGCCAAATGACGTTTAGTCTGTGCCATTATAAACCGAATCAATCTATGAGTTGAGTTCGATGTGGCTTGTTGCTTGTTTCCCAAAAGACAAACTGATGGTTCCATAAGGAACCGTTGGTTGATTATGAGGGATACTCTATTTGCTATGAATGACCAATATTGTTGTGCTATAGGACACTCCCACCATATATGGTGTAAAGTATGTTCAATGGAAAAGTTTAAGGGATGTTTCTATTGATGAGTAGAACAGATAATTCCTAAGTACTGTTGATGAGCAATGAGCCCACTTGTTTTCTGAAATGACCATATTACAGTCTTTTTCCCAGTCCAGCTGAGCTTTCAATTTTGGTAGGGAAGGGGGATGTGTCAAATAAGAATACATTTCTGAAATAAAGCCTTTGTCAATGGGTTGATTTTTGCATCTGACTTCAAACGCAGTGTATATGAGTACATCTCTTTTTGTATCAAGTTTGTGAAGGAAATCAAAAATTTGACACATCCTATAGATTTCCCCGGCTGGAACATTATGATCAGACTTAAATTGTTTGGGTGTAGATATTTTAAAAGAGGATAGGAATTTTCCCATAGTTGTGAAGCCTTTATTAATCCACCATGCATAGTGGGAGGTAGTATGGCCTGGTGGGAAGTCTGGGTTTCCAAAAACATTGGTCATACATGAAACCATTGATTGGAAGAGGTGAGAGTATCTCAGTTTGGTCCATAGACTTAGCGAGTAGGCAGAAATGGGTGAGCGTTTCTTTATATATGCATTGTGGATCGTTGTGGACCACATGATACCTGGGAGAGACAAGGGAGCAAGGAGGGATGATTCAATTTCAACCCCTATGGGAGCTATATGTTTTGCATTTGCTGCTGCTAATTGAGATAGTTGTGCTGCTTTGTAGTAATTTATCAATAAAGGGGCGTTTAGGCCACCCTGGTCCCTTGTTCTCGTGAGTGTGTCAAATTTAATACGAGCTTTTCTCTTTCTCCAAATGAATTGCTGTATTTGTGTTTGAAGGTGCTTCAATGGACCTTTCTTTATTGGGATCGGTAGGACTCTAAACAGATATAGTATCCGAGGTAAAAGGGTCATTTTGACAGAGGTGACCCTGCCCAAAAGGGAGAGAGGGTAGGTATGCCAGAGATCTAAGTCTTTTAATAATTTTGTATACATAGCTGGATAATTACAGTCATATAGTTTAGTAGGGTCTATTGGTAAGTTGACTCCTAGATACTTTATATATTTAGGTTGATATTGGAGACCGTGGGACTTGGCTAAAGTTTGGCCCTGGGCTGGTGACATTATGGAAGCCATTAATTCTGATTTATCACGATTAAGTTTAAATCCCGAGAAAAATGAAAAATGATCAATAAGTTGTAAAAGGTTGGGGATTGTAGAGTGAGGGTTTGAAAGTGTAAGCAAGATGGCATCTGCGAACAGTGACATCTTATATTCCTTATGGCCAATCTAGATCCCTGTCACTGTAGACGTGTTTCTGATTTTCTCTGCCAATAGCTCAATCACTAAAGTGAATAGGCCTGGGGATAAGGGGCACCCCTGTCTTGTGCCTCTTTGGATTGGAAATGTCGTTCTAGAGGAAGCTGGGATTTTTAAATGGGCCATAGGAAGAGAATACAAAGCTTTGATCGCCTGAAGGTAGTTTCCTGCAAACCCATATTTTTCTAAGACTGATAACATGTAAGGCCACTTGATCAAGTCAAAGGCCTTTTCCATGTCCAGTGCCTGCAGTGTCAAGGGTATTGTATTGCGCTGACAGAAATGTTGTATATTTAGGGTCTTACGGATGTTGTCAGGTGCTTGTCGTAAAGGGATAAACCCCACTTGGTCCTTATGTATTAGGGCCGGGAGTACCCTATTGAGCCTGGATGCCAGTATTGCTGTAAATAATTTATAATCCACCCCCAGAAGCTAAATTGGGCGGTAGTTCTTTGGTATCAGTTGATCTCTCTGGGGTTTGGGGATCACCACTATTGAAGATGTTAAAAATTCTGGGGGGGGGGGGGGGGTGTCTCCCTTCATTATGGAGTTGAAGAATTTTACAATATGGGATGATAGGGTGGACTCGAATTTTTTGTAGTATAGGGCGGTGAGACCGTCTGGGCCTGGTGATTTTGCATTTTTTGTTTTCTTGATGGCCTCGTGGAGTTCCTCGGACGTTATATCTGCATTAAATTGTTTCACAATTTCTGGGAGAAGGGTTTTTTTGACATTTTGATCTAGAAAATCTGACTTTTCTTTAGTGGCACTATTTGGATCATCGTCTTTATATAAAGTTTTGTAATAATTAGAGAAGGTCTCATAGATTTTGTCAGGGTTGGTGGTAATTTTCCCAGTGGAATCTCTGATTTTTGTAACTCTGTTGATGGTTTGTTGGGCTCTCAATTTTTGGGCCAGCCACCTCTTGTGTTTGTTGATTTGGTCATATGCTAGAGCATTTGTCCATCTCAGGGCCTTCTCACATTCAGAATTTAAAATGGAGTCCAGCTGTAGTCTAAGGTCATATATCTGTTTAGAAAGGTACCTTGATGGAGAACTTTGGTTTAGAAAATTAAGTTTGGAGATTTTATGTTCCAGGTTTGAAATTGAAATGTTTCTGTCTCTCTTGTGTTTAGAAGCTATCTGGATGAACTTCCCCCTAATTACAGCCTTATGGGCCATCCACTGCGTCGCAGGTGAGGTCTCTTCGGAGGAGTTTTCTCTAAAATAATGATCGAGGGTTGTTTCTACCTCCTGATAGACCTCGGGATTATATAAAAGAGACTCATTGAAGCGCCAGGGAGCCCTTTGGGTTTTTGGTGTTAAAGTGAGAAGAGAGGTCAAAACAGGGTCGTGGTCTGACCACGTGCACAAGATATGTCTAGAGTATGCAAGTGAGGGGGCACAATGGGCAGAAATCAATATAAGATCAATTCTGGAATAGGAGTTATGAGGGGCAGAGTAAAAAGAATACCCTATGTTGGTCCCATTGTGCTCCCTCCAGGCATCCACCCGAGAGAAAGTCCTGAATACATAGTCAAAAGTGTCCCTGCTTTTCTTTGACTCAGAGGGACGCATCTTTAGTGTTTTGTCCAAATTGTCATTAGGAGCCATATTGAAGTCTCCTGCCCAAATGAGGGTGTCATATTTCAGTGTTATTAATATATCTGAAATCTCTTTAATTATTTGCGATGTCTGAGTTGGAGGAGCATACACATTTACAACACACAGAGTCTTATCCTGATAATTGCCTAGGACTATATTATAGGTGCCCTGTGTGTCTTCCATGTGAGATGTCACCTAGAAGGGAAAAGAACCCCTTAATAAGAGTAGCTACACCTCTTTGTTTTTTATGGTAGCTAGAGAGGAAAACTTTGTTATATTTATTATGTAATATTTTTGGAAATGACAATTTGGTAAAATGCGTCTCCTGTATACAAATAATGTCAGGGGTAGACTGTAAATAAAGAGAAAATGCCTTTTTTCTCTTTTGGGGAGACCCCTAGCATTGTGGGGAATTATGTTACATGTCCTCGTAAGATCAGAGGAGAGAGGCATTTAGCACAAAATGGCAATTGGTTACATTCAGATTGGTGGAATGGATCAATGATCCTCAGAGCTGAGCTTTTTTGCAAAGGAATTCTCTCCCACCCTTCCCCCCTGGGATTCCCTTTGTATTCCAGGGTATCAGATATCCACCTCTGCCTGACCCCTGCAAGTCACCTGCCCACCAGAGACATCCCACCTCTGGTTTGTGATAACTGACATTTCAACTGCTCCAGTTCCCAACCTGCTTACAACAAGGAATTACCGGTAGCAACCTATCTTCAAAGCCCACCGCTCATCTTCAGGCTGACAATTAGGAATTCTTGAACATGTCATTTTTTTCAGGGACTGCTAGAAGACAGTTTGTAAGTGCACAGCTGGGAAAGTGGCTGAGCGCTGTAGAATCAGACAGGGAGCAGTGGAATTCCTCTGAGGCATCTTTTACTAGCTGCAGTGAGTCCTGATCTCTGCTGCCTTTAGTATGTGCAGTATAAGTTGTTATGCTGGGTACACATGATGCGATTTCCCGCTCGATCGACTGGTCAATCGATTATTTCTGACATCTTCAATCAGGTCCTGATCGATGCAGCCATCGATTTACTCATGTTAAGTATGCAAAATCGACGGCTGTATCGATCGAAACCCAATCGAACATGTCAGAAATAATCGATCCCGCCGATTGAGCAGGAAATCGCATTATGTGTACCCAGCATTACTCTGTGCCTGTACTGATAGTACACTAGGTGCAGTGTGTGCTGATCTCTGCTACCTCCAATATGTACAGTATAATCTGTTACTCTGTGCCTGCACTGATAATTAACTAGCTCCAGTGTGTACTGATCTCTGTTATCTCCAGTATGTACAGTATACGCTGTTACTCTGTGCCTGTACTGATAGTAAACTAGCTGCAGTGTGTGCTGATCTCTGCTTCCTCCAGTATAAGCTGTTACTCTTTGCCTGCGCTGATAGTAAACTAGCTGCAGCGTGTGCTGATCTCTGCTACCTCCAGTACCTACAGTATAAGCTGTGACTCTGTACCTGTACTGCAGTGTGTGCTGATCTCTACTAGTTGCACAGCAGAAAGGAGGAGGTGGCTCTGCTGTCCTGAATGGAGGACAGACGACTGGCTGAGGGTGTGCAGTTTGCTTATCACAGACTTACAGCCAACAATCCAACCAGTGTGTTATTGTGTCGTGGAATAGTGGTTGACACTACATGTGTGTGTGGGGGGGGGGCGGCAAAGGTTTTCTTGCCTGGAGTGACAAAATGGCTAGAAACGCCCCTGATACAGACAATGGTGTACACTAATATACAAGATACATAATTAGTGACAAAATACAAAAAATGATACAGCATACAGAATACAAAATACAGAAGTGGTAATGACAGTGATAAAAATAACATGATGAATAAAATATATAATGATTTCCAAGACACAAAAGGGGGAGAGAGCCCTGCCCTTGCGAGCTTACAATCTGTTTTAGGATACCTAGTAGGATTGCAATTTGGTCTTAGAACAAAGGGAAGTGGCTTAAGGTAGCGCATATGTTTGTCGGAACAAATGAGTTTTTAGGGAGTGTTTAAAAGTAACAAAGGTTGGCGAGTGACGGATGTGTTGTGGGAGGGGATTCCAGAGAAGGGGTGAAGCGCGTGCAAAATCTTGTAAGCGTGAATGTGAGGAGGTGATTCTAGAGGAGGATAACAGAAGATCGTGTGCAGATCTGAGATTTCAATTGGGTTTGTATCTGGAAATTAGTGAGGATATGTACCGGGAGTGAGATTGTGGAGAGCTTTGTAGATTAGGGTTAGGAGTTTGAACTGGATCCTTTGGTTAATTGGCAGCCAGTGAAGAGCTTGACAGAGAGGGTCAGCAGAGGAAGATCGAGAAGAAAGATGAATGAGACAAGCAGCTGAGTTCAGTACCGACTGGAGCGGGGCCAGTTTGTTAGAAGGTAGTCCACAAAGGAGTACGTTGCAGTAGTCCAGACGAGAAATTATAAGAGCATGTATTAACATTTTGGTTGTGTCTTGAGTGAGAAAGGGACGGATGCGAGATATATTTTTGAGTTGGAGATGGCAGGAGCTGGTTATGGAGTTAAGATGAGGAATAAAAAAAGAAATAAAATTACCCCCAAGCACCGTGCTTTGGGAACTGAAGTTATGGGAGTGTTATTAACATTTATAGTTACTTCAGGCAGAGAGGTGGCAAGAGACGGTGGAAAAGTTATTAGTTCTGTTTTTTACTCATATTAATCATTTATTAAGCCTGTCCCACCTGTGACGTAGCCTGCCGCGCCAGTCACGTGGTTACTGGCCGGCAGGCTCTCAGGGAACACTGGGAGACCTTGTATGTCTGGAAATTCTGCCTACTGCTTGAGAGAGTTCCTGTGGGCATGTTTAAATTCACGTCATCAGGTGGCACCCCTGAGAAGCATGAAGAATCCTAGCAGTAGAAATACTGGTATGACAGCTAGAGCGAGCAGACAGTGGGCATAAGCAGAGAGAGCAGACATAATACTTTTACTAACTGAGATGAGGCTACAGCCTGTTCTCCCCCTATCTCCTGTGTGATGCACAGTTCTCTGCCTTCCCAGACTCTGGAGTTGATAAGCTGAAAGCTGCACTGTGGAAAGGAATGTCCAGCTCTCCCTTTCTCCCAGAGACTCAAGACAGCCAGAGAGAAGGAGAGAGACACAAACAGACACGTGGAGCGGCAGCTATGACAGAAGATGCTGCTTCTATAGGAGAGGTACTGACTGTATTTGTATGGATGCAGTGTGTGTATATGAATGGCATTTATGTGAGGTGTATGTTTGGTGTGTGTGTGTGTCTCTGTGATCTGTGTGTGTATACAAAGCATCTGTGTATGTATATAGTGTGTCTGTGTGTGTATATATAGAGCATGTGTGTATGTATGTATATAGAGTATGCTGGTACGTATGTATAATGTCGTTGAAAAATAAATCAACAATTAATCAGTTGTTCAAAGATAAAAAGTATACATGCTTTTATTGCTTAACCAGCTGAGCGGTCTGGACGAGCTCAGCTCGTCCAACACCGCCAGCGGCTGCCGCTCAGGCCCTGCTGGGCCGATTTTAATGAAATAAAAAGCAGCACACGCAGCCGGCACTTTGCCAGCCGCGTGTGCTGCCTGATCGCCGCCGCTCTGCGGCGATTCGCCGCGAGCAGCGGCGAAAGAGGGTCCCCCCAGCCGCCTGAGCCCAGCGTAGCCGGAACAAAAAGTTCCGGCCAGCGCTAAGGGCTGGATCGGAGGCGGCTGACGTCAGGACGTCGGCTGACGTCGATGACGTCACTCCGCTCGTCGCTATGGCGACGATATAAGCAAAACAAGGAAGGCCGCTCATTGCGGCCTTCCTTGTTTATTCTGGGCGCCGGAGGCGATCGGAAGATCGCCTCCGGAGCGCCCTCTAGTGGGCTTTCATGCAGCCAACTTTCAGTTGGCTGCATGAAATAGTTTTTTTTTTATTTAAAAAAAACCCTCCCGCAGCCACCCTGGCGATTTAATCAGAACGCCAGGGTGGTTAAGCAAGGGTATTACAATGAAGTGACGTAAAATAACAGTCACTTAGCATATGGTGTAAGTACCAAATTGCATCTGACAACAGTGGCAATTTATATCTTTTGAACAAAGCTTCAAACGAATCACATTCTGTTGCTAAGCATGTAGTGTCCAATCAGCAATCAGAGCACGTAGTCCAGGTAGCAAGTTGTTTGTTATCTGTTATCAGAGGGTCCAGCTCAGGGTGTGTAAAGTCTTGGACCCCTAATAGCAATCATGTGCTCGTTGCGTGAGAAGCCACTTTTCTTCAAAACACTATACTAAGCAAAACATGTTTTTCTATCCTATGTTAAAACTAAGAATTCACAAAATGGAGGTAGGCAACACAAAGTGGAGGAGATTAATTATGTGAATTTTTTTCACATTACCTCATCCTTTTGATAATATTACTATCACTTATTATCAATATTGTGGTGCCTTATCTCCTTACTTTATTATTTACTGGTCTGTACACTGATAATTATTATTATTATTATTATTTTTTATTTATATAGCGCCAACATATTCCGCAGCGCTTTACAAAGCACAATAAGACGACAAGGGGAACATAGATACAGCTAACAAATATACAGCAGAGTTCCAAGCAGCACAAATATTGTTACAAAGACATGTAATGCAAGACCAGGATACGCGATTGAAATGCCCCCAGCATGCAGTATTATTGTGCAAATACTGGTTATATTGACAATACAATCACGTCTCCACAAAATGTCTCACTGATTTATCAGTACCCACAGATTCATAATCCAAGACACACACACGCACACGCACACGCACACGCACACGCACAAGAACGGCTCCGTAGTAATCCCGGTGAAATCACAGCATGGCATTAACTCTTCTAAGAGCGATGCTCAAACTGCAGCGGTACATCTGTGGGACCCTTAGAAGAGATGATGTCCTCCACCCAGCTCCCTAATCACGGAGGGGCCACCCGAGGAGGTGGGCAGTCGAGCTGAGCTAAACAGATGGTCAGCTCTTCGCTGTAGGTCATCAGATCAAGGTGGATGACTCTACCTTTTTACTGAAATGAGAAACACAACACATTAATTTCCAAGCAATCAAGAGCATGAGGATTATTCCTATCCCAACGACTATGGGCTTCAACAAATCAGAGAGCATATTATTAAACCAAGTACCAATAGATCCCATCCAAGAGAAAGAATTCCATCCTTCCTTGGATATATCTCTGGCTTCTTGCTGCAATTCCTTTACTTTATTCAGATGCGCCTCGACCGGGTCATGTGAGTCCTTGATCAAGGTGCAACATTCCTTACCTATGATGGCACAGGTTCCCCTTCTACTGCTAGCAAGTAATCTAAAGCCCAACGATTCTGCAGCGCCACTCTTCTAACATGAGCTAATTCCTCATTTATGGCATAGATGGAGTTAGTGGTTTCATTAATTATTCCATCCATAATACATATTTATTTAATCTATTTGCTAGTTCTATTCCCCATCCTGTCCATGCAGGAAACCACATCCATGCTTTATCTGCATTAAAAAAACAGTTCCCTCTTATTTCTGTTTCTATTGGGGATTTTATCATCTTCTAATGTAATATTTAAACGTGGTCTGATAGCGGGCACAACCCTTCCTATGGTACAATTTCCCCATGCTCCCATAGGAAGCCATGAGTATGCCCTATTCCCACATATATAATATAGGCCTTGCTTTAATATCCTGGTAATAGTCATACCATGATACCCCAGCCAGCGCTGAAACCATGCCATATTACCGTGCGCCTTGGTTGGACAGACTTGTTCACCATCATCATCATCTCCATCATAAGGACATGCACATCTGGGGGCACATGAAGCATTCATTGATCCACACCAACAATATCTATTGCAATCATCATTGACCCTGTCACATCGGTTTCCCTTGTACTGCATGTAAAACTTTAAAGTAGCATTTTCACAATTAGTCTCACCTACATATACTTTTGGCAAATATAATGTCATGTTCCCCACCTTAGATGTATGATTTATAAACATAGGCCCTACACACATAGTGGGTGGTGTCAGTAGCCCTGCTATTTCTAAATATGTCCCGTGGTCTGTGAGAGCATTATGGAATGTATGATTTGTATCTACTGCCACAGTGTAACCATAATCTGTGAGGTTTAGGTCATTCATCGATATGGGGACACCAATTAAAGGGATGACTTTGTGGTTCACTGGAACATGGGAGCAGATCCAACAGTCAGTGGCATTCAGTTGTTTGGCTGATTGTTGATGCAGAAGCCAGACAGAGTTCGTCTGCTATCTTCCTACCACCTGGATTGGGCAAAAAACAAAAAACAAACAGGACAACGAGTAGAGAAACATTTTCTGTTATCCGGATGAGTCCTCTTCATCCAGAGCCACCCCAACTCTTTTATTGGTTCAAGTCTGTGACCGGAATGTCCTCTGATGTTACCTTCTTGCAGTGGGAGGCATGTATCCAGTTAGGCTTCCCTTCCACTTTAACAGAGGTAGGTGTAGTCAGCAGCACTTGATATGGACCATCAAATCTGGCCTGCAGGTGTTTTCTCACATGTCTTTTAATCAGCACCCAGTCTCCAGGCTGCAGATGATGTGTTCTGGCTGTGGTCTCTGGATCTGGCAAAGAACAAAAAACTCGTCCATGCAATTTAGATAGTTGATTATGAAGTCAGTTAAAGATGCATATTGTCCATGAAGTTCTTGAGGAAAACACAGTCCTGTTAAAGGTGGTCTACCAAACAATATCTCAAAAGGTGAAAGACCATGTGCTCCCCTTGGGGTATGCCTCATGGCGAACAATGCCAGGGGTAAAGCTTGTACCCAAGTAAGGTTTGTTTGCTCACAGATTTTAGCTACCCTGTTCTTAAGAATCCCATTTGCTCTCTCAACATTTCCTGATGACTGTGGGTGGTAAGGAGTATGCAAGTGTTGCTCAATCTGTAATCCCTTTAGCATTTCTGCAAATACCTGTCCAGTAAAATTACTTCCCCTATCAGACTCTATAGTTTCAGGTAACCCATATCTGCACACAATTTCAGATAAAAGTGTCTTAGCGGTTACTGCAGCTGTTGCCTTAGTAACAGGCCAACCTTGAATCCAGGAAGAAAACAGGTCTATACATACTAAAACATATTCATATGTGCCACATTTGGGCAACTGTATGTAATCTATTTGTAATCTCTGAAAAGGATAATCAGGTTTTACAAGATGTTTGGCGGGTACCTTAGTTAATTTACCTGGATTCAATTTGGCACAGATCATACACTTTCTGCAGTATTCTGTTGCATATTGCAGAAAACCTGGTGCAAACCAGAATTTATTAATCATAGAAATCATTACCCCTTTGGAAACATGAGATGGAAGATGTGCCACATTTGCTAAAAGTGGGTATAAAGTTAGAGGGGCACACAATCTACCATCCTCATGTTTCCAAACATCATTTTCCACTTTACATCCTTTATTTTGCCACTTCCTATGGGCCTCAAAACCTGCCTGTTTTTGCAGGGTTTTGAGGGTATCCATGGAAATGCTTTCTTCACCCTTTTGTGACTCTTTACAAACCAGGAATGCAGCTTCATCTGTTCTGTTGTTGCCCATAGTAACTAGGGCATGTGCTCTTTGATGTGCTTGGCACTTGATTACAGCTATGCCTTTTGGAAGCTGTATTTTTTCAAGCAGATCTCTAATCAGGTCTGCAAGCTTAACTGTTTTCCCACTTGAAGTGAGAAAGTTCCTGTGCTTCCATCGCATGCCAAGTTCATGGCAACATCCATGGACAAATTTTAAATCCGTATAAATATTAACTACTTTCCCTTTTGCCAACTCACATGCCTTGATTAGGGCAAGCAACTCTGCACTTTGGGCAGAATATATGCCAGGATCAAGGGATTCAGAATAAACCACAGATGTATCATCTGCTATGGCTAGTCCAGCAGCAAATCCTCCTTCTGGTTTTTGCCGTCTTGACCCATCTACATAGAGGTTCATTTCAGCATATGGTATAGGTTCATCCATAACAGGATTGGGAGGAGCATAAAATTGCTCTATTATTTGCTCACAATCATGCTCTGGGTCCTGATAATCATAGCATATCTGGAGTGGCAAAAGAGTTGCTGGATTCAGTACATTGCACCTTACTATCACAATGTTTGATGGCTCTAAAAGAGAAATTTCATACTTGGTCAGTCTGGCAGCAGAAAGGTGTTTGGTGGTTAAGCTGTGCAAGACTGCTTGTACAGCATGTGGAACCATTAGAAACAGCTGGTTGCCTAGAACAATATCAGCTGTTTTTTCCACTAACAACGCAGCAGCAGCCACCGACTTTACACAGGTAGCTGCAGCTGAGATGACAGAATCCAGTTTTGTGCTAAAATAGCCTACTGGCCTAGTGCAGGTGCAGTAAGTATAGCTGCTTTCAGACTGTCCACTGCCTGTTTCTCTTCACTCGTGAGCTCCAATCATCCACTCTTAGCAGTCAGAGCATATAAGGGAGCGGCCAGTAAAGACATATTAGGAATCCAAGTTCTACAATATCCAACCAGTCCCAAAAAGGCTCTGATCTGCTTAGCACTTTGGGGATATGGAGCTCCGCTTAATACATGACCTACGGGCAGTTAACAAAATTATCCAGGAGGATGCTCCAATGGTGCCAAATCCTCATACCATCCTTGGGGAAATCCCTCCGGATGCCTCATATTTTTCAGTTCTGGATTTGGTGGATGCATTATTCTGCATAAAGGTCCACCCTGATTCCCAGTATCTGTTTGCTTTCAGTTTTGAGGGTCAACAGTATACGTGGACAAGGCTGCCTCAGGGGATGGTTTCCTCTCCAACTGAATTTGGTCAGGTGATGAAACAAGTTCTGGATAGGTGGTACCCTATGACCCAGTAGGGGTCATGGTTGTACAATTTGTTGATGACCTTTAACTGGCAGCCACCTCCAGAGAGTCATGTGTTGAAGCAACAGCCTCTCTGTTGTGTCATTTGTATGCTGAGGAATGTAAAGTATCTCCTAGCAAATTACAGTTCTGCCAGGAAAGGTTCACCTTTCTAGGTCACTGTATTTCTCAGGGTACAAAACATATAACTACTGGCAGAATTTCTGTCATACAAAGATGTATGACAGAAATTCTGCCAGTAGTTATGTGTTTTGTACCCTGAGAAATACAGTGACCTAGAAAGGTGACCCTTTCCTGGCACTGGCAGAACTGTACATACAAAGATGTATGACAGAAATTCTGCCAGTAGTTATGTGTTTTGTACCCTGAGAAATACAGTGACCTAGAAAGGTGACCCTTTCCTGGCAGAACTGTAATTTGCTAGAAGATACTTTACATCCCTCAGCATACAAATGACACAACAGAGAGGCTGTTGCTTCAACACATGACTCTCTGGAGGTGGCTGCCAGTAAAAGGTCATCAACAAATTGTACAACACTGACCCCTACTGCTGGGTACCACCTATCCAGAACTTGTTTCATCACCTGACCAAATTCAGTTGGAGAGGAAACCATCCCCTGAGGCAGCCTTGTCCATGTATACTGTTGACCCTCAAAACTGAAAGCAAACAGATACTGGGAATCAGGGTGGACCTTTATGCAGAATAATGCATCCACCAAATCCAGAACTGAAAAATATGAGGCATCTGGAGGGATTTCCCCAAGGATGGTATGAGGATTTGGCACCATTGGAGCATCCTCCTGGATAATTGTGTTAACTGCCCGTAGGTCATGTATTAAGAGGAACTTTTCAGGTTGACCTGGTTTAGGGACAGGGTAAAGGGGCGAGTTTACTGGCGACTTTGTGGGGACCAAGATCCCTTGGTCCACAAAGGATTTAATTTGATCTCTTACTCCATTCATTTGTTTTATACTAAGGGGATATTGAGGGACCATTGGTAATTTGACTCCTGTCCTGAGCTTGATGACCACTGGGTCTGCCTGTTTTATCAGGCCCACTGGTCCACCTTTTGTAGCCCAGACTTCTTGTGGAATGTCCCTCAACTCATGAGGGATGTCTGTTTCAAGTTGACTTCGGACCGCCATCAGTGGGATCAGACTCTCCAAAATATTATGTTCTTCTGATCCAACTGATGTAAATACTACAGGCCCATGCTCTGTGTATTTAATGTTAGCTTTTAATTTCATCAATGTCATCAATGCATCCCTTCCCAGTAAATTGCAGTGATCGGAATCACTGAGGACAAAGGAGAGGGAAGTATTTATTGGACCTATGGTGACAGGAGTTTCCACTGTTTCTTCCATGGGATAGTCCTTCCACCAAGTCCCACAGCATCAACTGACCCAATAATCTCTAAATTAGAGGCTTCAGACCTGCGAAGGACTGAACGGCAAGATCCTGTATCAATGAGAAACTCTACTTTATGATAGGGCATTTCAGCAAGGGTTAACTGAACAAAAGCATCACCTCCCCTACTTTCAGAAATGACTGGTAAAACTGGTGCTGTCCCTAGTCAATCCTTCCCTATCGCTACCTTCCTTGGGGCCCTGCAATTCCTTGCAATGTGACCCATTTTCTCACAATTATAACACCTGATATTACTTAGGCCCAACTTACCTCTTCCTTTAAATTGTCTTTCCTGTAGTTCTCCTGGAATACTTACCATCATCACTTTTTGAGGTTTCTTTGCCTGAACTTCCTCTATATTTCTTTGGATAGAGCTGGCAAGGCTCATCAGTGCCGGGACTGATTCATCACGCCAATCGACATGTGCAGAAATAAGCTTATCATGAATGTCTTTATTCAGTCCAGAAACTAATGTTGCTGTCAGCATCTTTCCCATTCCCTGATCATCTAAACTTCCTCCTGCTTCTTCTACAGCCTGTCTAAACCTCTCAAAGTAATCCTCCACAGGTTCCCTAATTTTTTGCTGAATATTCGTCACCCTTACCCAGGATTGTGGAGGGAAGATGTTCACTATTCCATGTTTAATTTGGGTAACATACTGTAAGGCCTTTTCAGGGAGGTTCTCTGCCTCCGTGGGCTTTAGTGGGAGTGTAAGTTTAGTACAGATAGCAGCTGTGTCTATTTCTCCAGCTACTACCCTCATAAGTTGCAGTATGTCTCTCCAGGTAGGATTGTAACTAACTGTAATGTTGTATAGTTCTTTTGAAAAGCCACGTGGGTTGGTTCGTGGTTTTGGGATTGATGAAAGGAAACCCTTCACCTCTCCAGGTGTCCATGGAACATGTTTAGTAATTCTTCTATCGGACCGACCAGCTTGGCCTGCTATAACTTGTTCTCTGACAGGGTAGGCAGGGGCTTGTGAGAGCAGATGAGTACCATACATCTCATCCACTTCCCTTTGGTTAATTTTGGGGGAGATTAGAAGCTCCCCTTCTACTCCACACAACACCTTTCCTCCCCCTGGAGTGGATACTTCCCTCTAAGGATCGGAAGTGGTGTGGTGCGGTGTATATATTGGGGCACTGGCTATATCTGCAGGTGCGATATAAGAGGGCGGTGGCAGATCAGGGATAAGTAGTTGGGGTTGTTTTGGAATGGCCCCAGGATGGATAGGGCCACGCCGAGCACTTGGATCACTGATCCCTGTGCTTGGTTCCAAAAAATCAATTAAAGACTGCATTGTTTTCTAAATCAAAAGCAGATTCTTCACCCTCCTCATCTAGTATGTCTCTCCCTTTCTGTGCCTGTCCTGCCCTGTTTATCTCAGTTACTGGGAAAATACCTCTGATCCCTTTCTGCTTGTTATGAGATTCCATAACCCACCTACTCCATGCTGCCTTTTCATTTGGCTCTGTCATTTTTGTTTTACAATTTTTATACAAGCAAGCCCATCGGGTTTGTTCATATGTTCCCCCTCTTGGGATACCCATCTCCATTCCCCTAGTTAGCTTTTGCCATTTGGGAAAATATTTACTAACCCACTTGCCATATAGCCTGTTCATCTCCTCCTGTGGGGTGGGAGGAGGAAACCTTGGACGTCCATTTCCATGGTCTGATGATTTGCCAAACCCTAATTTGCCATGCTTATTCCCCATAATTTTAAGCAAAAGGAGAGGTCTTCTACTTACTTCCTTACTTTCACAGGAGATCACAAAGGCCGCCAACAGACCAGCCCAACTATTCCGCACAGTTGATAGACTATGTAATCCATCCTGTCTAAAACCCACTATAACTCCCTCAAAGGAGCTATGTGAGAAATTTGCCTGCTACTTTGCTGACAAAGTATCTTCTATTCGGTCTCTCATTCAGTCCACAGCACCCAAGACTCATGCAACTAATGGAAATAGCTGCAAAAACAACCTAACACCCTGGACTGATTTCAAAAGTATTAGTGAGGAAGAGATCTCAGACACCCTCTGTCGTCTCCACCAGACAACCTGCGACCTGGACCCTGGACCAACTAAACATATGCTGAAATGCCCTGACCTGCTTGGTCCAGCATTTCACAAAATAGTAAATTGCTCTCTGCAAGCAGGGAGGTTTCCTACCTCTCTAAAAGAAGGAATCATCAAGCCCCTTCTCAAAAAACCTTCCATGGATCCAGATGCTATGAGCAGCTACAGACCTGTCTCCAACCTCCCCTTCTTAGGTAAAGTTATTGAAAAGGCTGTCTATCTGCAACTTGAAACCAGGCTGTCAGTAAACAACATCCTGGACCCTCTACAATCTGGCTTTAAGAAACACCACAGCTGTGAAACAGCCCTCATCCAAGTCTGCAACGATCTGCTCATGGCAAGGGACAGAGGGGAATGCTCCATCCTAATCCTGTTGGATCTCTCAGCTGCTTTTGATACAGTTGACCATGAAATCCTGCTCAACAGACTGCAGGAGTACTGTGGCATCAGTGGATCAGTCCTCCAGTGGTTCAGATCATTCCTGACTGACAGAACACAGAGAGTATCCCTAGGACCTATAATGTCCAAACCTGCACCTCTACAACTCGGAGTGCCACAAGGATCAATCCTATCCCCTCTGCTGTTTGCAATCTACATGTTGCCACTCGGTACACTTATCCAACGACATGGCCTGACGTACCACTGCTACGCCGATGACACACAGCTATACCTGTCCTTCAAACCTGGTGGAACAGACCCTACCCCAAAAATAAACTCTTGCTTAGCTGAGCTTCAGGCATGGATGAATGATAACTGGTTGAAACTGAATGCTGACAAAACTGAGGTCCTGTTTGTCCAAAGCCAGTGCTCGCCATCAAAACAGCTCTATCCTAAAGCAACACCAATCAGGATTGGGAATTCAGACATAAACAGCTCCAACCTTGTGCGCAGCCTTGGCGTACTAATCGATGGGGAATTGAGTTTCAGAAACCAAATTTCATCTGTAGTTAAATCTTCCTTCTTTCATCTGAAGAACATTGCAAAGATTAAACATCTGATTCCCCCAGAGGATCTTCAAACCCTAGTCCACGCCTTCATCACATCACGGCTGGACTACTGCAATGCCCTTTATGCTGGCCTCCCCAAAAAAGACTTGCGTCGCCTGCAATTAGTGCAGAATGCTGCTGCCAGATTGCTAACAAACCAGCCTCGCCACTGTCACATTACACCGATCCTTCGCTCACTGCACTGGCTACCAGTAGAATGGAGAATACTCTTCAAGATTGGACTGCTGACATTCAAATCCCTGCACAATCTGGGCCCTGGATACATGAAGGACTTGCTGAAGCTGCACCACACCTCTCACAACCTCAGATCAGCAAGTTCTATAAACTTGGTCACTCCCAGAGTGCACCTCAAAAAATCTGGAGACAGAGCCTTCTGTCATGCTGCCCCTACTCTTTGGAACTCCCTACCACACCCAGTAAAGACAGCACCATCCCTGGAGCTATTCAAATCCAGACTGAAAAGCCACCTGTTTAGCCTGGCATTTCCAGATTTATAAAATTCTTCCCCTGTACCACGATGGTCGGAGCCATGCTTATGCGCTTTGAGTCCCACGGGAGAAAAGCGCTTTACAAATGTTATTTGTTGTTGTTGTTGTTGTTGTTACTTTCTAGTAAGCAAGAAAAGGTACCTAACCCACAGCTTTATCTGCTGCGATTGTTTCTCACAGTTCCCAGAACAGTGATGGAAGGGACTCTTACCCTTTCTCTCAATACACAGCCTCGTAGCTTATGGCAGTGGCTGTCAAGGAAAATGCTTTCGATCTTTCCAAATTTTCCAAAAGAGCCAAATGATAAACAGCACAGATAATATTACAAATACTACTTTCCCTGTTACTGCTTCAAAATCTAGCCCAGAGGTACTAACAGTTCCTGTAAAATTCATAGACACAGGCTTTTGCAATAGTATCAGGACATTCTTATCAACAGCTGGTGTTACAGATAAAACTGAGTACACACGTCCGATAAAGATCGTTCAAAAACGAACGATAACGATAATTGGTAAGATTATCGTGTGCGAAAAACTTGCAAACTATCGTGTTTTTAAACGATAACGACCGTTATCGGTGAAGACGACCGATCCAACCCGGCGGATTTTTTGGCCAGATAATCGCGCAATCGTTCGTGTTTGTATAGAGATCGGGCGATAACGTTCGTCGGGAATACCCTGTGCATGCCCTACATAGCGGAAGTTTCGTATCCTGACGAACTAAACTTCTATTAACATACATTATAAGAAAGTTCTTTATTCAAAAGAATATTTATACCTTTACTAGTACGTACGTTACTAGGAACGTACGTATCATTTCGTGAACGTTCATTTGCTATTTTGTGAGCGTTCACGAGAGCATATTCTTTTTATACTTTTCTTTTAACCCCATACACCCATTTTTTAAACTCAAAAACAGGGAACATGCTTTAGTGACATCAATGTTTATTTTACACATGTACTAATGTTAACAACAATATTAATTACAAAATAAACATGTTAATTACACATATTAATTACAAATTAAACATGTGTGCCACTCTATCCCTTATCCCCTGTATCTCCCTTTGGTTGTTACTGGCACTTGCCCACATATTAGTTTTAAAAATTTCCAGTCGTATGAGTGCATCATCCATCTCACTCAGTAGTTGTCTTGCTGTGTCGACATCTGTAAAAACAGACAAGTTTTATTTGTAATTTACATTCCGCACATTTGTGGATGTTACATGTTAAAGTACATCACTGATTCATACATGAATGTTTAATTGTTAAATAATGTGTGTAAAGTTATATGCTGTAAAGATAACCAAACAATTTAGAATAAGCAATGTATAGAAAATGTTGTAAGACTCAACATCACTAAATAATGTCGTCCGCACTTATTGAGTATGTAGAAGATTTTCTAGAAGCTATATTTGTAATGAATGTAACAAAAGGTTATGATTGCATGCACAGTATGTAGCATTAACAGACACACATGTGCATTTATGTGTGTCCAACACTATGGAACTCCCTACCTCCACCCATTAGGGCAGGCCCCTCCTTCAACACCTTCAAGAAGGCCCTCAAAACTCAACTTTTCACTCTGGCCTACCTCCGCTCACAATTGCTCTAAAACCACAGCTGAACTCTGGTTCTCTACTTCGTGTCCCTACCTCTCTCTCTCGATTGTAAGCCGTTGGCCAGGGTCCTCCTCCTTTTGTGTTCTACCTGATCATGCACCTCCATTACTGTAAACCCACGCTATTCATTTTGAGTGAACCTAACTTGCCTAATCTCAATGTTCCCATCCAGTGACTGACTAAGCATTACCTTGTATTCATACTGTGTGTGCTGTGAGTTTTTTTTTTTTTTCTTGTATTCCTGTATTGTCATATTGCTGTATGTCACCCATAAATATTGTCTATAACCTAAATGAAGGTCCAGTGCTGCGTAATATGTTTGTTTATTTGAACGAAAATAAAGAAGTAACATCAATTATGTCTGTGGTTCTATGTCACAACAACAAACCATTCAGGACACACGTGAGGGAATGTTTAAACAGCATAGAATGATTAAACACCATCCCATTAATGATCCACTGTAGGTGATGCTTCCATGCAGGGTGATAATGGGAAGCGACAGATGTACACATAAGCCAGTGTCAAGGTAATCACCGTGAAAAAATATTTGTGGTTGTGGTCACGGTGGTATGTTAGCACACATGTTAGCACACATTGCAGCCACCTTACCTATAATCCTCATTGTAAAGTTTATGGCCATGGCGAGATAATGGTTTTCTCTTGGTAAACAAAACACAACATGTAAAATCCAAATAATGTGTAATTACATTACATATGTCATGCAAATAATAGTATAATTACCTGTGACACACTCCTCTTCTGCTATTGCAATGTTGTCTCCACTCTCCTCCACTTGCACACCTTGTTCCGCTTCAATGTGAAGTTGCTTATCTGTTCAAAAAAACATAGCAATGGCTAATGTTGATCATGCTTCCGTGTGGCCAACCAGGTGAAATTAATTGTGCTTGCCTCCCTAGATCAAACTCATATTGCATATAGATTTTCAACTCTAACATGTTTGACTGCATAATCTGTTCTGTGTTGGCCAGTGGTGTGCTTCGTACTGTGTCTCCACAACTCAACATATTGTACACTATGCCATACACCAGGGTGGCCAGAAATGTTACACTCATGTTCAAAGTCAATATGCTTTATACTGTAGTGGGTCCTAAACCCACCTCCAAATATATTTTGAAACATTTTTCAGATTCTATGTTTGCATTCCGCCCAATTATGCTCCGAGGGCAACAGAAACAACAGACATTCATGTATGTATGTCTCACTAACATATTTACACACCAGCACACAGTTACCCATAGTCAGGTGCCAAGGTACATCCATTTGGACAGCATTCTAACCAGATGTTGAAGTGAATTACAAGTTTAGAAATGTCAGCTTACTGGCGTACACATTATGTGGATGATTATGGCTCTCACAGCAGTTATATATGTGGTTGTTGGTATTTGTGGGTGCAGTGGGCAACATACTAATTTCACACATTGATTGTGTGTGGTCTAGTGAAAAAGGCTGGGTGGCTGAGACTCATCATCCTGGCGTAATTTTGATACCCACTTGCATACAGTATGTAATGTGGTTTCAATATTTTATATGTCATGTAGACATGACCTATCTAGGATAGGTTAACGGCATTTGTGATTCAATATAATTTTTTTGGGCTATATTAGAAATACATTTTCAGATATGATATCGTGTACATTTATACCTGGTACATAGATACGTCATCCAGAATTGAAGATTACAGACTTTTTACAGTGTACATATTATAGAGTTTATGCTCAGATAAGGTGTTTAATAACAATTTGTGCATGTTGATGCTCTTCTTTATACTCTATTCATACATAATGGACTCAATCACAAGAATGGTGTTGGGCCAAAAATAAAACATGTAGGATTGTTATTAGCCAATGTGCTTTAGTGTGTCTGGTGTATGTGACCTGGTATGTAGCCAACATAGAGATGTAATATGAGTAGACTCACCAACATCTAGTGGCTCAATAGCACATTGATCACCAGTGTCAGTTTCTCTTTGGGTTTCTGTGTTGAAATCTGTGTGTGAAAACAAAATAAAAAAAATATAAATGTTTAGAACATGACACATTGACCATACCAACATCATCCTGCAATTTGTCAGGATAAGAGCACTAACAGTGACAATGAGTACAAAGGTACATGTGTGACCTATGCGTATCTATGAATCAATGTGTATGCTGCACTTTTAACACCTTCAAAATCTTCAACAGGGTCAGAAACACATCCCTCTCATATACAGTGAAGTGTTGTGTGTGAATATTTTTTTTCCTCCTCAGGTTATGTCTAAATGTGTGTGTGCAACCAAAAGCGCACAATGTATTCTCCCAAATTTTGCAACACAATCCACAATATAGGGTCAGTGTTGCTGTTGGTTGTTTCATACATCATTGTAAGTAGTGGACAACAAGCCTCTTCAGAAGACACAGCAACATTGCATTTTTGTACTGCGAACCACACATATAATTATGTATATGTGATGACATTCATTACATCAAGTGAATGTGTTGTATTTTCCCTATGTGTACATAAACATTGCACACAAACCTTGGTCCCCCATGTCATCCATTTCTCCTTCTTCTTCATGAGATCTTTCCTGTTCCACCTCTGTTATGACGCTGTCCTGCAGTTGGTCCTGTCTCTCCCTTTCTTGTCTTTCTCTTTGCCTTCTTCTCTTGTTCTTTCTTTCTGTAATAACAATATTAGTAAAAAAGGGAAATCATTAACAGCCTTTCAACATACTTAAAAACCAAATATGACCACACACCGACAGTGAGGAATATAATGTACAGATGCTTCTGCACTCATAATCTTTGCATAAATTACTTACTTTGCCGCTCAATTTTGCTATGTATAGAGGCAAGTGTGTCCGGCTCTCTTAGTTTCAGATCTGACCATCTGCGCTGCAGCTGTGCCTTGTCTCGAACCACTCCATGCTCCCTCTCTAACACATGCAGGACATGGTCAATAATGTTATTTTTCCTTTCTATGGGACTACTGTAGATTTCCTTTCGACCATCATAATCTTTCTTTTCAAATATGCGCCCCATTGAACACATTTCAGGGAAACTCATAGGAGTGGCTCTCCTGTGCTGCCTTTTAGCCCTTCTGGCAGCCATGCTTACTTTATGCACACTCAGTTCGTCTAGGGGAAGTGACGCTATGCACGCGCGCAACAGGAAGTAAAGCAGTCATGCTGTCGTTCCGCCCTTCGCGTAACGTACGTTTATAAAAGAAACGTACGTACGGTCAAAACGTACATACTTTATGTACTGGAGACTGAAGTGTATGTTGCCATGACTGAATCGAGGACTACGGTGGTATGTACAGTTCGTTTTAAGTTTTTCTACGTGCAGATATTAGATGGTGTGTTGGTAACGTTCATGTGTTGTATTATTTGTGTGGTGGAACGAACGTATCGTGAAAATGTGCATACGGAAAGTTTTGTGTGTGGAAGTTTTCAGGGATGTAACTTAACCATGAAGTGTGACTGCACATTTGACGCAAAGATGGTTATTTATGCCTTCTCTATACAACCATTAATGAAGTATAGGCACATGATAGTAACGTATATATGTATAATGTTTGTGTGGTTAAATATCAATGATTATTGCTATATTTCACAGTGATTCATACATCTGACTCTATAAAACTCATTTAGATCTGTTGGTAACCCTGATGTATGAAAACACAATGTAAAGCTAACTCACAATTTTATCAAGTACAACGTGCCAAATCATACCAGTTGGCTGACTCTCCTGCTGATCCTTTGTCTCACTCAATTAACGCCAAAGGCCCAGAAAAAACATGCAGCTGAGGTGCAGTGAGTTCAGTCACATATCCATATGCCTCTCAGTTAGTTTCCCTTACAGACACACACATAACACCCCATAAGCCACAGTTATATGAGCAGTGAAGCATGGAAGCTATATGTATAATTGTTATTTGTAACAACAAATGATGTTCAATCTAAAGTCAGAGTTTGTGATTTATTTAGGAATGTATTTAATAAGGACACCCATGCTTATTCTGTGTTTGATTTTACAGGACAATGTAACGACAGATGTTTATAACAGCCGTGAGTTTGTCACAGAGTTTATCGATGTGTATCGTAATTATCCATGTTTATGGAAAATCAAAGCCAAAGAGTATTCAAACCGTTTGATGAAGAATAAGGGTTATGACGCTCTGGTGGAAGTTTGCAAGCCTTATTTTCCATTTGCTAACGTAGAGTTTGTTAAAAACAAAATACAAAATATTCGTACCGTATTTAAAAAAGAATTGAACAAAGTAGCTCATTCAAAGAAATCTGGGTCTGGTACCGATGAAATTTACACTCCACGCTTATGGTATTACAACCTCCTTACATTTACAGTGGGTCAGGAAGAAGGGCGTGAAACAATGGATAATGTTGTTGAAGAAGAAATCACACCAACAACAATGGCAGCAAGCTCATCACAGGATTCAAATCAATCTACACTTGAGACCTCTGAAAATGAACAGGTAAGTACAGTATGCTATACAATGTAAGTAATGTGTATACCACATTAAAAGTATGTGGATTACCTTCACAAATACTTAGTTTGTAATAGTATGCAGGGCTAAACATTTGTGACAAACCAAAAAATCTAAGTATAGTTGTATGTGAAGACAAATACTAGTACTGTAGTGTACTTAATAGTAAGTTCCAAGTGGAAAGGAGAAGAAAACAAAAACAAATCTGGGGCTTCCTCCAGCCACTGACAGTAGTTCTGTGGCCTTGGGGCAGCTCCACTCACTCCTGGTGTCCAGTGGAGAAGAACCCAACCTTGGCAGGGCGGCTTCTGGCTCTCTAATGTGCAGGGACATTTGTTTAGCACCTGCGCAATAGAGCAAATTATGTGGCATAGCAAAGGTCTCCCCACCCCCCTGGAGCACACATGAAGCACACCAGTAAGGCAAGCTTCCAAGGTTGCCTTAAACAACGCAGGACAGGGGGAGTAAGAGGAGTTGCATCAACACCACAGAATGACTGGCAGGGGCTGTTGAAAGTGCCAGGTCTGGTTTTGTTTGGAAATTGTTCCCCCTTGGAGTTATCCATTAAAATGGTCATAACACGTGTGTTAGGGACTGAGAACAGTAACGCTGTTCTGGATATAGGCAAAATGTATAAACTCATATGGGTACATGTGTTGTTGGTGCTGCATTGTGCCATTAATATAACCTAAACCCATAATGCTTATCAATATATAGTTGCTGTTGTTTGTGTAGACTATGATGATTGGGTTGATTTTGATTAGCTCTTTCTGATGCACACACAGATAAGAACACCTGGATCTGTGAAGGAGCCGACATCCACAACTAGTGGCAAAATTCCACACACAAAAAACAGGAAAAAAAAAACCAATGATGATGGTGGCAAGGACGACGCCATTCTTAAAGCCATATCCATGATGAACACAGAAGATGATGAATGTGATGCATTTGCTAACATTGTGGCCAAAAAACTCAGAGCATTACCGACAGAACAGAGGTTTTACACTGAAAATGCTATACTTGAACTTCTCAACAAAACATATCTACACATTCACAGACCGCATCAATCAATACCAGAAGCTACACCACCATTACATCAAAACCAACATCATCATAACTATACTCAACCTCACACACAACCATATGTGTATCCATCACATCCACAACACACCCAAACAGCTTTTTACCAAAACTATGGCCCAGATTACCACACTCAATATTACTCTTCTAATACATATCCCCCAGTAACAGATAAACAGCAACCACAAGGTGATAATGTAAACTCATCAGATGTGTTTTGGCATAACGATAAAGGTCTTTATCACAATTTATGATTTGTCATGTGAATTTAATACAAACATGTGACATACATATAAAAATTTAATTTGTTTGGGAATAGTCATGAAGAAAATGTCTTGTAAATTTTTATTTTAACGATTATGTTGTGACTTGACATGTTGAATGTCCATAAGTAACATTTTTTGTTTGATGAACATTTAAATAAACATTCAATTGATTGTGAAATAACTTGTTTTTATTGAAACAGCTTCACCACTCTGTATGTACATACAGTAATGAGTACATGACCTAAACTCTTTATACCTTGCAAGAGGTCGAATGTTACACTCTAAATACACTGTTACATCACAGGAGAAGTAGTACACAAACATACAGTGATCATAATCCATATAGTAAGGTACACAAATCTATGCTTGCAGACTGTGTTAACCCACATGTTCTACCTAATACAAATAATAACGACCGTTACACACAAAAAACATAAGTAAAGGTATGACATTATATACATGTTTACTTGTAAAAATAAAAAGTAAAAGTTACAAACAAATAAATGTCATCATAGGTAAACATCACTGATATATATTTTTTATTTCACTCACATACAATAGTCAAGTGTCATATATAGAGTGTATAACATTTTGACAAAATTATACTATATTAGTTGCCTGACTACCCGGTGGATCCTTTGCATTACATAGTGTAATGAGGAGCAAACATGCAGTACCAAAAGCTTTGCTCACATTGACATATGTAACTAGATTGTCTGCATGCTTGCTTCACAATGTATTGAGGACAGTATTGCATCAACCAAACTCAACCATATATGTTAGGCAACTAATATTGTAATTGATATGTAAACTTTTTTGAACACATTACTTGCCTATACATTAACACAATCACCGTTCAATGACGGTAATGTTAATTTTGTTTGCAGTACTATCTCAATCATAGACCTGAAAGAAGCATGCAGCAAATGAGTTGTTAATGGAGACACTGCACCTCATGTGCCTGATTGTTGAGTGCCTGTGATAGCACATATGACAGATACACAATTAAGTAGACAGTACGCCAACTGGTATAGAAGTGAACCAGAGACAAAACACCCTCATGTATGGAACCATATAGATAACTGGGAACATTACTGAAAACACCTACCATGCTTTCACATTCATTATGCAATGCACAGCTTGTTTTTGATCATACCTGATAAACTCCAGCACTGAGCATTCAGTCTGGCTTTGCTAGAATGACTCAGCTATAATGATTTCTGAGCAGAGCCAGCAGGGGGCAGGCTTGGACTTGAAAAGACATGACAGATGTTCAAACATTCCTGAGCAAAGCCACACTGAATGCTCAGTCGAGGATTTATTCAGGCCTGATTAGAAACAAGCTGTGCATTGCAGAATGACATAGAGATCAGGATAGGTGTTTGTGCTAATGTTCCCACTGATGTATATGGTCTAATACATGAGGGTGCTTAGTCTCTGGTTCACTTTAATCCACATCCACACTATACCATTGTTTGGAGTTTTTGAAGAGGATTATATTTACAATCACATTAAATCCAACATGTCCGATGTTTTGTTATTAGAAACCGATTTGCCGTTGTTTGTCAATGGCAACTGAAATTAAATACCAAAGAATCCGGATGGGTCCTGGTGGATGTAATGTGATTGTAAATTTCATCATAATCAAATGCTACAAAGATTGGTATTGTGTAGATGGCAATTAAAGGGAACCAGAGATGAAGCATACTCATGTAATGTAACATATATCAGTGGGAACATTAGAATAAACACCTACTCTGCTCACTGTTTCATTATTGACTGTTCCGATTGAGTCTTAAAAGGCCAGATACAATCCCAAACTGAACATTCAGTCTGGCTTTGTTCATGATTCTTTATAGCCAATTCTGTTCTCTGGTGTCCTTTCAAGGACAAGCCAGCCCCCTTGTGGGCCTGCTGATGAGTAATCATTATAGCTGAGTCATTATAGCAAAGCCAAACTACATTTTCCGTGTGGAATTGTATCACACCAGATTATAAGCAAGCTGAACATTAGGAAATAAAACACACAGCAGGGGTAGGTGTTTTATGTAATGTTCACACTGATAGATATGGTGCCAAACATGAGGTTAATTGTGATATGGTTGAATGTCAATGAAACAATTACACAATTCGACGATTTTGCCACTCAACAACACCATCTCCATTGAAATAAAGTAGATACTTTTCACGATTGTCTTTAGCATTAAAGGTGTTATTTCTTGGAACACATATCTGCAAATCAGTAAGTACTGCAGGATAAGATCTCCAATCACCAGGAACTATGTCACCTGTCTGCAAGTCCTCAGTGTCGACAGCTTGAGTGGGAAGTTAAGTTCCTCCATGTTGTCTCCTCAAATAATTGTGTAATACACAGCAAGCGTAAACCACTACATCGACTTTATCCAGACGCAAATTTATTGCTGTGTGCAGTACTCGGAACCTGTTTGCTAAAATTCCGAATGCATTCTCCACCACTCTTCTAGCACGTGACAGTCTGTAATTAAATATCTTCCGTTGAAAAGTAAGATTCTTAATTGGATATGGCTTCAATACATGGTCATGTAATGCAAATGCTTCATCCCCAACAAATGCAAAGTTCAGACCAAGAAGGGTTTCGGAATTAGATGGTAACTGTAACTCATTATTTCTAAGCTTGTGATAGAAGGTACTTTGATCTATCACTCCGCCATCTGAAACACGGCCATCTTTCCCGATATCCACATATATAAACTCATATTAAGCATTGACAACTGCTAACAGCACTATACTGAAAAAGTCTTTGTAATTAAAGTAATAAGAGCCAGAATTAGGAGGAGCGGTTATGCGGATATGCTTGCCGTCAATGGCGCCACCGCAGTTAGGAAAGTTCCAGGTCTTATTAAATCCTTCTGCTATCTTCAGCCACTCTTCTGTTGTAGCAGGAAACTGTTTGAAAAAAAAAAAAAAATTAGGACATCATATCTGTATTATAGTCACAAGATTTTCTAAACACACTATTGCATGTAATGTAACATATATCTGATTAATGTTTCAGATGACTAAGCAATCAAATCTGATATTTGTGGCATTTTTTTTTACAAAAATTAACATATATTGAAGTTACGTTACTCACAACAGAGGGATACTAGTAATGTTCAACAATATCAGTTGTCTGTCAGCCATGCTGATCTGTGTAGCTGCAGTAGTTACTCAATCACACAGCTTTAACAAGCATGCAGCAAATCCAGTCTGACCTGAGGTACACCATGGTCGTTCAGGGGCTGTGGCTGAATTACTATAAACAATATCCACATGAAAGTCAGGCAAACGATATGAGAAACTGACCAATCCATAGCCTCAATTGAGATTTGAGTTCAAAAGAGATGCCAAAAATGATATATATTTTTTCTGGGTTACACAGGCAAAAAAGTGTAATACTAATTGACAGTTATCTTAAGCTCTGCACAACACATACATACTACATACATACATGCATACTACATGCATTTCACCAATTCAAATTTGCTAACATCATCACACATAATAATATGACTACTCAACATCACCACTACATGCCACGTCTCATTACAGTTTCAGAACATAGATTCATGCAAATATGAGATATGAACTACCAAGACAATGTGACATGTATGTATGGTTCGATTTCATAAATATCATGAGACCAAAATTCATTTTATTTGAATATTGTCCTTGTCCAAACTTACTTTTTGGAAATAGTTTATAAAACAGCCATTACTATGTTTCTACAAACATACCTACATGAATGTAATAAACTACAGGGGCTAAAAGCATTAATGGACAAATGTATGGCACACTTAACTACATGCATCTGCTGAGTAACATTAATGGTCATGAAAAAATGATAATATTATTATCTACTACACATCAACATATCACACTACTATGTAAACCATATAAACCTTTCAATGAGTTCTCTGACAACATTTATTTGGTCAATAAATTTCTAAATGACATTTACCTTCATATACTCATTCTGCAGACACTGGATAATTGCAGAACAGGTTTCCGGAATTATGTGGCCAAGTGCTTGTGCGGAGATTCCAGTGGAAAACTTAAGATCCTGCAGTGCACGGCCTGTTGCTAGGTAGCGCAAAGTGGCAGTTAATCTCTGCTCAGGAGTTATGGCTCTTCTCATACATGTATCCTCCTTCTTGATGTAAGGCGTGACTAAAGAGAGAATATGGTCAAAAGCATCCTCTGGCATTCTGAGATAACTTTGGTAATCTTCAGGTGATGACAGCCGTAATTCACGTATTAAATTGTCATGAGATAAAAATTCACGATCTTGTAGCCACGCTTTGCTCCAAATGCGATTCCTCTTGGGAGGAACTTCGTCCACAGGTTCATTACTCAGCAAAACTAGCAGAGCCACTGCTGTTCTTCTTTTGGCTGGAGATACGTAAGGACTCATAGCAGAGTAACGGACGTCTCCAAGAAACAAACGTTCGTTCTGAATGCAACGTGTCTGGGAAAAACGTACGTTTTTATACTATCGCTCAATTACAGTCAGTTCCATCTTTGAAAACGTCACTTCCTATAATCTATTCGTCTCACAAAATGTACGATCGTCCACTACCTATGACTCGTTTCCGTTGAACAAACGTGAACTAACGAACTTCCCTCTAATAAATATTGTTTAATAATGTATACGGCAAAAAAAAATCTTTACGTGTGTATTACATCGGACGATATTTTGGCGCGTCACTTCCGTTTGCGCACGCATCTATTATCGTTCGTTGTTACGTACTTTTCTACAAAATCGTTCAAGTGTGTACGTGATCGTCCGTAGCTAACGATTTTTCAATTCCCATTTAAATATCGTTCAAATGTCATGGATCGTTCGTTACGAACGATCTTTATCGTACGTCTATACGAACCTTAAGTGTTATCCTTCCACCCTTACACAAGCCAATATTAGTGACGTTTAGAGAAAGAAAGGTTTTGAAAGACAAACACACATAACAGGAGAGCAGATTAGTGTATATTACTTACACAACTGATTCAGGGTTCTTAAAAGTTGTACTTATATCCTTTAGACAGAAAAGGGACGGGTTTTTAGAACAAGAGACAGCCTTAGCAAGAGAAAGCTCTTACCTTTAGGCTGCTTTCACAGTGAGACGTTACAGGCGCACGTTAGTGCAGCCTGTAACGCAGCCCCACCGCACAGTAATGAAAAATCAATGGGCTGTTCACAGTGCCCACGTTGCGTTACATTGTAACGCAGCACATCCGTTGAGAGTGCTGCATGCTGTGCGTTATGCGCGGCTAAGCCGCGTTAGACTGTGCGCACATGCTCAGTAGTGTTGGGGAGGAGTGGAGAGCGGCCAGGCACATGGCTAATTAATATTCGCTGCACGGTGTGACGTGCAGTGTTTACTTCCTGTACCGGCCCTCTGTGCGGCGATTGGCCGGGCGGGACCACGTGATGCCGCATGCGTCCAAGCGTACGCATCATGGCATCACGGACGCCAGAGTGAGCTGCACAACGCGGCTCACTCTGACGTCCACATCAGAGAGCACCAGGCGTTGCGTTAGGGGCACGTTATGTGCCCTATAACGTCCCCTAAACGCAACAACGTCCTGGTGTGTAAGTAGCCTTATTGTGGCCACTTTTAGGTGTCTCTCGTCCTAATCTCCTCTCCCACAGCTTCCGTCAGAGAATATGTTCAACTTCCAGGTTTCGAACGGCACCAGTAATGTAGTGGAAAAATAAATCAACAATGAATCAGTTGTTCAAAGATAAAAAGTATACATGCTTTTATTGCTTAAAGGGATACTGTAGGGGGGTCAGGGGAAAATGAGTTGAACTTACCCGGGGCTTCTAACGGTCCCCCGCAGACATCCTGTGTTGGCGCAGCCACTCACCAATGCTCCGGCCCCGCCTCCAGTTCACTTCTGGAATTTCAGACTTTAAAGTCAGAAAACCACTGCGCCTGCGTTGCCGTGTCCTCGATCCCGCTGATGTCATCAAGAGCGCACAGCGCAGGCCCAGTATGGTCTGTGTCTGCGCAGTACACTCCTGGTGACATCAGCGGGAGCGAGGACACGGCAACGCAGGCGCAGTGGTTTTCTGACTTTAAAGTCAGAAATTCCAGAAGTGAACCGGAGGCGGGGCCGGAGCATCGGTGAGTGGCTGCGCAGGCACAGGATGCCTGCCGGGGACCATTAGAAGCCCCGGGTAAGTTCAGTTTATTTTCCCCCGACCCCCCTACAGTATCCCTTTAAGCGAGGGTATTACAATGAAGTGACGTAAAATAACATTCACTTAGCATATGGTGTAAGTACCAAATTGCATCTGACAACAGTGGCAATTTATATCTTTTGAACAAGGCTTCAAACCAATCACATTCTGTTGCTAAGCATGTAGTGTCCAATCAGCAATCAGAGCACGTAGTCCAGGTAGCAAGTTGTTTGTCATCTGTTATCAGAGGGTCCAGCTCAGGGTGTGTAAAGTCTTGGACCCCTGATAGCAATCATGTGCTCGTTGCGTGAGAGGCCACTTTTCTTCAAAACACTATACTAAGCAAAACATGTTTTTCTATCCTATGTTAAAACTAAAAATTCACAAAATGGAGGTAGGCAACACAAAATGGAGGAGATTAATAATGTGAATTTCTTTCACAATACAAAGCATGTATGTATGTACATAGAGCATGTGTGTGTATCTATATAGTGTGTATGATGTGATCTGCATGTGTATATAGAGAGCATGCGTGTATGTATATAGAGTATGCATGTACGTATGTAAACAGCATGTATGTATATAGAGCATGTGTGCATATGTATATAGTGTATGTGTATATATTGAGAGAATATTTCCCTATTGACAAAACTGCATCCCCCCAACCCCTCCCCCCCGTGTAACACCCCCTCCATTACCCCCATAGCAAGCATGGGCAATAGACCTCCACGCTCCCTCTGGGTTGGTTGTCCTGACATACCCTCCTCCCCCCCCCTCCCCCACCTTTCCCCTGACAGACCTGAACCCCCTTCTCTTAACCATTTCAGGCCTGCAGGGATTTTTCATCTTATGCATCAGAGCAATTTTCACCTCCCATTCATTCGCTAATAACTTTATCACTTAACACAATTTATTGATCTTGTAAGGATTCGCTCAGCTGGCTGCACAGGCAGACAGCTGTTTGACCATTCCTCTAGTCTGAAGGTTACAGGTCTCTGGAAGAGAGACCTGTCTTTCCTTTGCAAGTTTCTGGTCTGTTCTGCTGTTGAGGAATTTGCATACATTCGTTATGCAAATCCCCTACCTGCCTCCTGTGATGACTGGCACTATAAAAATCTATGTTTCCCAGAGTCCTTTGCTGGTCATTTCTTCAAGGTTTGTTGTAAACACTCCTAGAGTGTCAGCCATGCTATTTCTTGTTGAAGTTATCTTAGAGTAATTCGTGCAATCTAACTGCACTAGGCAGTTTCCTAGTGCAGTTAGATTGCATATCTGTTTTGTCTGTCTGTTGCGATTGTCCTGTCCCAGCGGTGGTCGACAGGAAATCGTTCTGTTTGTCTGGGTGCTAACCGGGGCAGCGGTTGCTACCGGTAGCCTCTTCTGATCTGTCTTGCCTGGATCGCACTAGCCTTGCGCTAGCGCTGTGGATCCTTCTGTTCTGTTTTCCTGGATCGCACTAGCCTCTAGCGGTAGTGCTGTGGATCCTTCTGATCTGTCTTGCCTGGATCGCACTAGCCTTGCGCTAGCGCTGTGGATCCTTCTGTTCTGTTTTCCTGGATTGCACTAGCCTCTAGCGGTAGTGCTGTTGATCCTTCTGATCTGTCTTGTCTGGATCGCACTAGCCCCTAGCGGTAGCGGCAGTGGATCCTTCTGATCTGTAATCTTGTTCCTGAACTCGGATCGCACTTGCTCTGGCGGAAAGAGCAGTGGATCCTTCCTCCCTTATTCCTGTTTTCCATTTGTCTGTTTTGTCTGATACAAACGCTTGCTGTAGGCTCGGTGAGGTAACCGTTAAGCAAGCGCTCGCGTCCTCTGTTTTGTGTTTGTCTGTCGGTGGTTAGTTAAGGTGGCGTGCTTGTCTTTGTTGAGCTTTACACGCAGAGACCGTGCTGTAAACGCGTTCGCTGTTGCGAATGAGTGTGGTGTTCGCGTTTAGTTAGCGTTTGTTATTTTCGTTGTTTTCTCATTGTTGTTTGCTGTGCCTTTGCTTCTCTCGTGCCCTGTCCTTTTTCTGTCTGGTGTCTCTTGGCAATCGCCATTCTCTGCGATTGCGTTCTTGCTTTGGTTTCTGCTGATGTGTGTTCACCGTCGCTGGGTCGCGACTAGATTGGTGGATACACATTCATCATATATCTGTGCTCTTTCTCTTAAAGGGCTGTTCGACCCTGCGTGTCTTAGATCTGTACAATCCCCATCTGGCATCTGTGGCCGTGCAGCGATTGTGCTCGTCTGCACTCCACAACGCCATTTGCCGGTGGGAATTGCCCTCTGCTGGTGCATTGCACCTAGCCTGGGTTCCCTTAATTATACGCTTGTGGGGGGGTTTTCGTTGTGTCAGTGCGCATCTTGTGCGCTGACCACGAAAATGATTCCACAATCGTTACAGATCTATATCTTGTTTTTTTCCGCCACTAATTAGGCTTTCTTTGGGTGGTACATTTTGCTAAGAATTATTTTTTTTATAAATGCATTTTAACAGGATGAATAAGAAAAAATGGAAAAAATTCATTATGTCTCAGTTTTCGTCCATTATAGCTTTAAAATAATCCAAGTTACCATAATTAAAACCTATTTATTTTATTTGCCCGTTTGCCTGTTACAAGCTTATAATTTAAAAAATTTTTCGTAGTATACCCCCTACAAATGCATATTTAAAAAGTTCAGACCCTTAGGTAACTATGTTTTTTTGTTGTTTTTTTTAATTGTAATTTTTTTTTCCATGAAAAAATGTATTTGGGTAATATTTTGGTGTGGGAAATAAACAGTTAATTTTTAATGTTATTATATGTGTAAATTGTAATGTAAAAAAATATGTAGATGTAGTTTTACTATTTTACTATACCTTGAGTTTTTTTTTTCTCCTTGTGCTTCTTGATCACCGGAAGCACAAGGAGGACGCAGAAAATTTTATTTGCAGAAAGACTGAAGCCTCTAGTAAGAGCGCTTCGGTTTTTCTGCTGGGGACACGGATCGGTGACCGGAACCATGTTGCCGTTCACTGATCCCAGGGCTACCGGGGGACAGCACGGGGGTGCGCCCAAGCGCAGCATTGCAGCAGAGCAGCCGCTTGGACGTGAGGATAACGTCTGGGCGGCTGAAATGGTTAACTGCTTAAAGGAGTACTGTACGCAAAGGGGAAAAAGAGTAGAACTTACCCGGGGCTGCTAATGATCCCCAGCAGGCGTTCTTCGCCGATGCTCCGGTCTCCACCGCCGGTTCACTTCTGAAATTTACCACTGCGCCTGCGCATCCTTCTCTTCGCTCCCGCTGATATCGCAGGAGCATATTGTGCAAGCGCAGCATGGCCTGCGCAGTACGATCCCGGGGACGTCAGCGGGAGTGAAGAAAAGGCTGTGCAGGCGCAGTGGTTTTGCGACTCTAAA
Organism: Hyperolius riggenbachi; assembly: GCF_040937935.1. Taxonomy (NCBI): domain Eukaryota; kingdom Metazoa; phylum Chordata; class Amphibia; order Anura; family Hyperoliidae; genus Hyperolius; species Hyperolius riggenbachi. The sequence continues at coordinate 181,595,166 of NC_090651.1, read as the reverse complement.
GTTCCGGGAGTTACTGGCTGCGGGGACTGGAGCATTGGCGATTGGTTGCGCAGGCACAGGACATCTGCAGGGGACCATTAGAAACCCCAGGTAAGCACACAAGTGATTCCCCCTCCCCTTTTCCTCAGAGGGCTCTGTTGGTGGGGTCTGATCGCACCCCAGGTGTTTGTTTGATTTTTAATAAATATTTATTGTTTATTTTGCTAATATTTTAACTTTTTTTATTCATTTTATAATCCTCCCTCCCTCCCTAACCCCGCCAGCCAATCAGCATGGACGGCTGTCATAGGCTTTAGCCTATGACAGCGGATCACCTCCGCAGCTACAGAGGGGGCGGCTGTCCCCAGTACAGCGCTGCCTTAGATCGCAACGCTGTACAGGGTAATTAGATGGCGGTTTCGCCGTCTAACAGTCTCCAAGCGCCGATCGTTGCTGGGAGACTGAAGGCGGAGCAGAGCTCCACCTACCAAGCGGAGATGTGCATGCAATCTCCTGCAAAAGCCAGTCCCAGAACTTGACACCAATTGGCGTTTGGCGGTCTTGGGGCCGCCACCGCGGTCACGCCCATTGGCGTGACGCGGTCTTTAGGAAGTTAAGGGCGACAGGCTTACACCACCCTAGTGACCAGGCTATTTTTTATAATTCAGACCACTGCAGCTCGCTGCACGGCCTTACAACTTAGCACACAATTGAATCTTGCCCCCTTTCGTTGACACCAACAGAGTTTCTATTGGTGGCATCTGATTGCCGCTGAGATGTATCATGTATATATATCGCATATAAGCCGCGTTCTTCTTTACCTGATCCGAGTGCCCCCCCCGGTCAATGCACAGCGGTCTGTGCTTCCTCCAAACAAGTCGGTGCCCTACCCGGCATTAGAATAGTGATTCACAGTGGTGCGCGTCTTCTCTCTGGCTCACGCTGACAGGATTCAGCCTGCTTCTCCCTCGCTTCTCTATGATGTAATAACAGGGCACCATGTAAACAAGACTGCCTGCCTCCTGCTATGTGCTTTTTTTTGTCAAAAGCGTGGTTGTTGATAAGAGAAGATAATTAGGAGAGAGACTTGTCCCCCACCTTTTATGCTAGGTATACCCCATACAATTTTCTGGCAGATTTACCTGCCAGATCGATTATTTCCCACATGTCTGATCTGAATATCGATCGATTTTTGATTCTCCGTTTTTTTTTTATTTTTTTTTCTACCTTTTTTTAATCGATTTTTATAAAACTGAACAAAAAGAGATCGAAAAACGATTGAAAAAAAAAAGAGATCGAAAAATCAATGGAAATTTGGACCTATTGGAAATAATCGATCTTGCAGGTAAATCTGCCAGAAAATTGTATGGTGTGTACCTAGAATTACAGTGGTTTTCAAAAGTATTCGACCCCCTTGAAGTTTTCCACATTTTGTCATATTACTGCCACAAACATGAATCAATTTTATTGAAATTCCACGTGAAAGACCAATACAAAGTGGTATACACGTGAGAAGTGGAACAAAAATCTTACATGATTCCAAACATTTTTTTACAAATATATAACTGCAAAGTGGGGTGTGCGTAATTATTCAGCCCCCTTTGGTCTGAGTGCAGTTAGTTGCCCATAGACATTTCCTGATGAGTGCTAATGACTGAATAGAGTGCACCTGTGTGCCCGCTGCTGTCCTGGCTCCCCCATTGCGGTATTCGACTGTTTCAGTCAAATACCACTGTCTCCCGGCCGAAAGGAGGCTTCGGAAATTCTTCAGGAGCCCAAGTGCTCCCGAAGATGGGCCACGATAACACTGCGCACGCGCGTGCGCCCTGTATGACACACTCGCGTGTGCGCCACCTGTCTTCGGGAGGACTCGGCTCCCGAAGACTTCCGAAGTCCCCTTGGCGTGGGATGAGAACGAAGAAGCCAGCGCAGCACCGGGGCCACCGGGAGAGAAGAGGGATGGCTCATTACGACCGAGCCTTCCCTCTCCTTAGGTGAGTATCTGACTTTTTCTTTTTTAAACAGGGGTTACATTAGTTTTAAGACAACATATCAGATATTTTTACAGTGTCAAATGTTAAGGTCAGTTCCACTTTAAAGTCTTGCTGACTACTGTTCATGGGGGCTTTTACACACTTTATGGAGTACTGTTATTGTTCCATTTATGTTTATGATCCATTATTATTTCATCAGTTTTGGCGCCTCTTTGATCCGTGCAGTTCTATTGCCTCCTATAAGGATCTTGCCACTCATTACAGCTATGATGGCTCCATCCTGTTATACTTGTTGCTTAATGAGTGATTATCTTCACTGTATGGATCCTACGTTCTCAAGACCCAGGATGTTTAGACTTTAACCCCCTTTGAAGTCTGAACTTTACCATACGCATGCTTTCATGTACTGAATCTATTTTTGATCTGTTATGTCTGTCTTACGTATTTATGCCATGCATGCTCTACCGTTATGTATAAGTTAATTGTCTGCCGTTATTGAGCCCACAGCAATATTAGATGGCTCTGTTTATCTACCTACCCAAACTATTTTTTATTTATTTATTGTACTTATAAAGCGCCAACATATTACACAGTGCTGGACATTAGTTAAGGTTACAGACAATATTTAGGGGTGACATACAGCAGTAAGACAACACAGGAATACAAGAAAAACCAGAACACGCAGCACGGTATGAGTGCAAGGTAATGCTTAGTCAGTTACTGGATGGGAACATGAAGGTTAGGCAAATTGAGTTCACTCAAATGCATAGCATGGGTGCACAGTAATGCAGGTGCATGATCAGGTAGGACACAAAAGGAGGAGGACCCTGCCCGAAGGTTTACAATCTAGAGGGAGAGGTAGGGACACGAAAGATAGGGGACCAGAGTTCAGCTGCGGGTTTAGAGCACTTGTGAGGGGTGGTAGGCCAGAGTGAAAAGAGCGGCTAGTGGCTGGATAGTGGGCTAGTGGCTGGATAGTGTACTGGTTAAGGGCTCTGCCTTCGACATGGGAGACCAGGGTTCGAATCCTGGCTAGGTCAAGTACCTATTCAGTAAGGAGTTCAAGGCAAGACTCCCTAACACTGCAGGGTGGCCTCTTGAGCGCGTCCCAGTGGCTGCAGCTCTTGAGCGCTTTGAGTCCGACAGGAGAAAAGCGCTATACAAATGTTCAGATTATTATTATTATTATAAAAGGTGAGTTTTGAAGGGCCTTCTTGAAGATGATCAAGGAGGGGGCTGCCCTAATAGGTGGAGGTAGGAAGTTCCATAGTGTTGGAGCAGCTGTTGAGAAGTCCTGGAGGCGTGCATGGGACAGGGGGATGCGGGGGGGTGGTAAGGCGAAGATCATTGGAGGAGCGGAGTGAGCGGCTAGGTGTGTATCTCTGAGTAAGATCGGAAATGTAGGTTGGACAGGTTTTGTGGACAGATTTGTAGGTCAGACACAGTATCTTGAATCAGATTCTGGATTGGATAAGAAGCCAGTGGAGGGATTCACAGAGGGGAGCCGCCATGGTGGAGCGATGGGAGGAGTGGATAATTCTGGCTGCCGCATTCATGATGGACTGCAGCAGGGCTATTCGGGTCATAGGGTGATCAGACAGAAGGGCTTTGCAGTAGTCAAGGCGGGAAATTATGAGGGCATGGATGAGGAGTTTGGTGGTGGCAGGGGTCAGGAAAGTGCGGATCCTGCAGATGTTACGGAGGTGGAAGTTGCAGGACTTTGTGAGATTTTGGATGTGGGGAGTGAAGGAGAGTGCGGAGTCCAGGGTGACACCCAGACAGCGGGCTTGAGAGGTAGGGCGAATGGTAGTGTGGTTAACAGTGACATGCACATCTGGGAGGTTCAGGGATGGCCAGGGTGGGAAGATCATAAATTCTGTTTTGTCTAGATTTAGTTTGAGGAACCTTGCGGACATCCAGGAGGAGATGGCTGATAGGCAGGAGGAAACCTTGTCCACGGTAGTAGTGGATATGTCAGGGGTGTGGAGGTAGATGTGGATGTCATCTGCATACAGATAATAGTTAAAACCCATGGAGGAGATAACCTTGCTAATGGAGGATGTGTATAGGGAGAACAGTAGGGGGCCAAGGACCGAGCCTTGGCGGACTCCCACCGAGAGGTGGTTGGTGGTGGATGAGGACTCATTGAAGGAGGTTGTGAAGGAGCGGTTGGAGAGGTAGGATGAAAGCCAGGTCAGGGTGAGGTTGTGAGTAAATCAGAATGGATAGGGTCAAGGGGGGAGGTAGTGGTAAGGGAAGTCTGCAGTAGGTGGTTGACTTCCTCAATGGTAGTAGTAGTGAAGGTGGTGAGGGGAGGATAGGGTGGAGAAGGAGCTGGATGGGAGGGGGTGGGCGGTGAAGATTAAAGACTGGATATTTCCTGACGGATGGAGACAATTTTGTTGGTGAAGTGGGTGGCTAAATCTGTGGCAGAGAGGGAGGAAACGGTAGGTAGGGGGTGGGTTTAACCACTTGAGGACCGTGGGCTTTACCCCCCTTAAGGACCAGGCAGTTTTTTTCCATTCAGACCACTGCAGCTTTCACGGTTTATTGCTCGCTCATACAACCTACCACCTAAATGAATTTTGGCTGCTTTTCTTGTCACAAATAACGCTTTCTTTTGGTGCTATTTGATTGCTGCTGCGATTTTTACTTTTTATTATATTCATCAAAAAAGACATGAATTTTGTCAAAAAAATGATTTTTTTTAACTTTCTGTGCTGACATTTTTCAAATAAAGTAAAATTTCTGTATACATGCAGCACGAAAAATGTGGACAAACATGTTTTTGATTAAAAAAACCCATTCAGCCTATATTTATTGGTTTGGGTAAAAGTTATAGTGTTTACAAACTATGGTGCAAAAAGTGAATTTTCCCATTTTCAAGCATCTCTGCCTTTTCTGACCACCTGTCATGTTTCATGAGGGGCTACAATTCCAGGATAGTATAAATACCCCCCAAATGACCCCATTTTGGAAAGAAAACATCCCAAAGTATTCACTGAGAGGCATAGTAAGTTCATAGAATATATTATTTTTTGTCACAAGTTAGCGGAAAATGACAGTTTGTGACAAGAAAAAAAAAAAGTTTCCATTTCTGCTAACTTGTGACAAAAAAAATGAAATCTGCCACGGACTCACCATGCCCCTCTCTGAATACCTTGAAGTGTCTACTTTCCAAAATGGGGTCATTTGTGGAGTGTGTTTACTGTCCTGGCATTTTGGGGGGTGCTAATTTGTAAGCACCCCAGTAAAGCCTAAAGGTGCTCATTGGACTTTGGACCCCTTAGCGCAGTTAAGCTGCAAAAAAGTGCCACACATGTGGTATTGCCGTACTCAGGAGAAGTAGTATAATGTGTTTTGGGGTGTATTTTTACACATAACCATGCTGGGTGGGAGAAATATCTCTGTAAATGACAATTGTTTGATTTTTTTTTTACACACAATTGTCCATTTACAGAGATATTTCTCCCACCCAGCATGGGTATGTGTAAAAATACACCCCAAAACACATTATACTACTTCTGAGTACGGCGATACCACATGTGTGGCACTTTTTTGCACCCTAACTGCACTAAGGGGCCCAAAGTCCAATGAGTACCTTTAGGATTTCACAGGTCATTTTTGTTTCAAGACTACTCCTCACAGTTTAGGGCCCCTAAAATGCCAGGGCAGTATAGGAACCCCACTTATGACCCAATTTTAGAAAGAAGACACCCTAAGGTATTCCGTTAGGAGTATGGTGAGTTCATAGAAGATTTTATTTTTTGTCACAAGTTAGCGGAAATTGATTTTAATTGGGTTTTTTTTCACAAAGTGTCATTTTCCGCTAACTTGTGACAAAAAATAAAATCTTCTATGAACTCACCATACTCCTAACGGTATACCTTTGGGTGTCTTCTTTCTAGAATGGGGTCATTTGTGGGGTTCCTATACTGCCCTGGCATTTTAGGGGCCCTAAACCGTGAGGAGTAGTCTTGAAACCAAATGTCGCAAAATGACCTGTGAAATCCTAAAGGTACTCATTGGACTTTGGGCCCCTTAGCGCACTTAGGGTGTAAAAAAGTGCCACACATGTGGTACCGCTGTACTCAGGAGAAGTAGTATAATGTGTTTTGGGGTGTATTTTTACACATACCCATGCTGGGTGGGAGAAATATCTCTGTAAATGACAATTGTTTGATTTTTTTTACACACAATTGTCCATTTACAGAGAGATTTCTCCCACCCAGCATGGGTATGTGTAAAAATACACCCCAAAACACATTATACTACTTCTCCTGAGTACGGCGATACCACATGTGACACTTTTTTGCAGCCTAGGTGCGCTAAGGGGCCCAATGTCCTATTCACAGGTCATTTTGAGGCATTTGTTTTCTAGACTACTCCTCACGGTTTAGGGCCCCTAAAATGCCAGGGCAGTATAGGAACCCCCCAAGTGACCCCATTTTAGAAAGAAGACACCCCAAGGTATTCCGTTAGGAGTATGGCGAGTTCATAGAAGATTTTATTTTTTGTCACAAGTTAGTGAAAAATGACACTTTGTTCAAGCCTATTACCTAGCGTCCCAGCTGGTGCCCATACAGAGCTGGTTGGGTTCAGTTAGAACTAACTCTGACATGAATACAGAGGCGGATATCGCCACATCGTACGAAGCTCTCTGCTCCGCTATTTACAGAAATGTAGTTCCAACAGGGAACAAAGGTACTTCACTGATTAGACACACTATTAAGGTATTCAAAAAAGTCCAACGAATATGTGATCCCTCCCCTAGTACTATATCCCCTAGTTTACCCCTTTGGCATAATGACCAACTCCCGGAACTCAAAAACATACCTGACATACATTTCTGGTGCAAAGCGGGCATTAAATACGTTAACCAATTATATACTGAGGGCTCCTTTAAGGACTTTGCCACTCTGAGACACGAATTTCAGCTTCCACGACACTCACTGTTTCGATACTTCCAGATTAGGCATGCACTCAAAACCCAGCTTGGCCTACAGGGAGTGGTACTAGCCCCCACGCCTTCAGAATCGTTACTGTTTCAGAAGGATAATAACAAACTAATATCAAAGTACTATGAATTCATATTGCTTGCAAAACTAAGAAATAATGCATATAGTTATAAGGTCAAGTGGACGGTTGGGGGAGAGGGTATTGCTGACTCAGAGTGGTTAGAATTCCATGACACATACTATAAAACTGTCATAGCCTCAAAAGACAAGGTGATTCAGCTTAAGTGGTTGCATCAGGCCTACTTGTCACCAGCACGACTGGCAAAGATGGGAAAGGGAGCTACAGACGCATGCTTCAAGTGTGGAGTAAATAGGGCTGACTTCTTACACTGTGTGTGGTACTGTCCCCAGGTACAGGATTATTGGAAATCAGTCACTCATTTTATGTCCAATAAGCTCAAACTACCGCCAACCATGTCCTTCCAAGCATGCATGTTGGGAATCCTGGGGGAAGTGGGCTGTGGGACACATAAGAGGACGCTGATACGTACACTATTATTCTATGCCAGAAAGACCCTTACTTCCAAATGGAAACAAAATAAAACACCACCCATACAACAATGGATAGAGACAGTGAATAGTACCTTGCCGTTATATAAGCTTACTTACCAGTCTAGATCACAGTTTAAGAAATTTGGGAAAATATGGAATACCTGGGTTGACGCCTTAGATACTGTAATACCCCACTTAGACATTTCCGTAATGATATTGGGTACAATGTTAAGTTATACTTAAAAGAATCGTACGAGGATTGGAATGGGGCAATATACCACCACTGTAATACAATTACCCTCTGTTTGGTACATTGACATATATCAGGATACAACCTATGTAATTGAAGAAATAATGTCATGAAAGCTGTGGGAGAATACCGGAATGTTCTTGTCTTGTTCTGTTTTTATGATGTTAATGTTTGTTAACCTATAAAAATCGAAAATCAATAAAAATTCTTTAAAAAAAAAAAAAAAGACACTTTGTGGAAAAAAAAACAATAAAAATCAATTTCCGCTAACTTTTGAAAAAAAAATAAAATCTTCTATGAACTCGACACCTAACAGAATACATTGGGGTGTCTTTTTTCTAAAATGGGGTCACTTGTGGGGTTCCTATACCGCCCTGGCATTTTACGGGCCCAAAACCGTGAGTAGTCTGGAAACCAAATGTCTCAAAATGACTGTTCAGGGGTATAAGCATCTGCAAATTTTGATGACAGGTGGTCTATGAGGGGGCGAATTTGGTGGAACCGGTCATAAGCAGGGTGGCCTTTTAGATGACAGGTTGTGTTGGGCCTGATCTGATGGATAGGAGTGCTAGGGGGGTGACAGGAGGTGATTGATGGGTGTCTCAGGGGGTGGTTAGAAGGGACAGTAGATGCAATCAATGCACTGGGGAGGTGATCGGAAGGGGGTCTGAGGGGGATCTGAGGGTTTGGCCGAGTGATTAGGAGCCCACACGGGGCAAATTAGGGCCTGATCTGATGGGAAGGTGTGCTAGGGGGTGACAGGAGGTGATTGATGGGTGTCTCAAGGTGTGATTAGAGGGGGGAATAGATGCAAGCAATGCACTGGCGAGGTGATCAGGGCTGGGGTCTGAGGGCGTTCTGACGGTGTGGGCGGGTGATTGTGTGCCCTAGGGGCAGATAGGGGTCTAATCTGATGGGTAGCAGTGACAGGGGGTGATTGATGGGTAATTAGTGGGTGTTTAGGGTAGAGAAGAGATATAAACAATGCACTTGGGAGGTGATCTGACGTCGGATCTGCGGGCGATCTATTGGTGTGGGTGGGTGATCAGATTGCCCGCAAGGGGCAGGTTAGGGGCTGATTGATGGGTGGCAGTGACAGGGGGTAATTGATGGGTGATTGACAGGTGATCAGTGGGTTATTACAGGGAAGAAAAGATGTAAATATTGCACTGGCGAATTGATAAGGGGGGGTCTGAGGGCAATCTGAGCATGTAGGCGGGTGATTGGGTGCCCGCAAGGGGCAGATTAGCGTCTGATCTGATGGGTAACAGTGACAGGTTGTGATAGGGGGATAATTGATGGGTGATTGATGGGTAATTAGTGGGTGTTTAGGGTAGAGAACAGATGTAAACACTGCACTTGGGAGGTGATCGGACGTCGGATCTGCGGGCGATCTATTGGTGTGGGTGGGTGATCAGATTGCCCGCAAGGGGCAGGTTAGGGGCTGATTGATGGGTGGCAGTGACAGGGGGTGATTGATGGGTGGCAGTGACAGGGGGTGATTGATGGGTGATTGACAGGTGATCAGTGGCTTATTACAGGGAAGAAAAGATGTAAATATTGCACTGGCGAATTGATAAAGGGGGTCTGAGGGCAATCTGAGCGATCAGATTAGGGTCTGATCTGATGGGTAACAGTGACAGGTGGTAATAGGGGGTAATTGATGGGTGATTTATAGGTAATTAGTGGGTGTTTAGGGTAGTGAAGAGATGTAAACAATGCACTTGGGAGGTGATCTGACGTCGGATCTGCGGGCGATCTATTGGTGTGGGTGGGTGATCAGATTGCCCGCAAGGGGCAGGTTAGGGGCTGATTGATGGGTGGCAGTGACGGGGTGATTGATGGGTGATTGACGGGTGATTGACAGGTGATTGACAGGTGATCAGGAGGATAGATGCATACAGTACATTGGTTCTCTGGTTGAGAATCTGAGGGGTGGGGGGTGATCAGGAGGGAGCAGGGGGCAGTTTAGGGCATAAAAAAAAATAGCGTTGACAGATAGTGACAGGGAGTGATTGATGGGTGATTAGGGGGGTGATTGGGTGCAAACAGTGGTCTGGGGGGGGGGCAGGGGGGGGGGTCTGAGGGGTGCTGTGGGTGATCAGGGGGCAGGGGGGGGGGGAATCAGTGTGCTTGGGTGCAGACTAAAAGGTCCCCCTCATGAATAATAAATGTTATCAAAAATAGCCAAGAGCAAACACATAAATATATATGTATATATATATATGAAATGGGCCTGAGACAACGAGATCAATTGAAAAATTCTTTATTCATTGCCAGCTCAATAATTAAAAACAATTAAAAACAAGCAGCCAACCAGGGTCACAGGCCCCTAAATAACATAGATCATAAACAGAATCACATGTCAAAATACTAAATACATTGATTGATTATTTGCCTGGGGAATCATGTGGTAAAATACATAGCGGTGCCTCAAAAACGAAAAATAATGATATTATTAATATTAATGACTATTATCTAGAGACATCCGCCCCACATATGGATCCACAGGGAAACAAACCCCTATTCAATATTACATCTTAAATTGGATAAAACCCCCCCTATATAATTGCCGCTATAATAAAGTGCTAGTGCTGTATATACCACCAATCTGTGCTAATAACATCCATCAATAATAAATAAATACAATGAAAAAACAAACGATCACAAATGTCCAAAAAAGTCAACAATTCATTAATTGAAAAATCATGTGTGAAAAATTAGTGCAAAAAGGCAATGAGGTAGATGAAAAATGAAAGTGCATTAATATAGAGGCAGATAAGAAAGGGAAGCAATTAGACAAGATGGCGATTTACTCAGACATCACTGGAAGATTTTACAGAGTGATCCAATATTGAAGAAGTTTGTTACCTTGAAACCATCTATAACAGCTAAGAGGGCACCTACTTTAAAAGACAAGCTTTGTCACAGTCATTATACCTACCCGCAAAGATCTTTGAGCACTAAAGGAAGCTACCCATGCAGGAACTGTTCGATCTGTTCACTGATGCCGTCTACTAAGAATATCATCAACTATACAGATAATTCTCGAATTACTCTCTATGGCCTCAATTCACGGAGCATTATCAAACGTTTATCAAACGTTTGATAATTTACCTCATGGGTAAAATCTCGTTTTGAATTCACTAAGGTGTTATATATTTGTTGAACGTTTTATCGGTAAAGCATTCGATAAATATATAACACCTTATTGAATTTAAAATGAGATTTTACCCATGAGGTAAATGATCAAACATTTGATAAAGTGTTTGATAAACGTTTGATAATGCTCCGTGAATTGAGGCCTTTGACTTTGTTAATTGTCAGACGCCGTGGGTAATTTATCTTCTCGAATGCGGGTGTTCTAAGAGATACGTGGGGCAGACGAAAAATCCTCTTAAATTTAGAGTTCAAAAACATCGCTCAAATCTAAAATTGGCATATAGAGACTATCAAGATAATAAAGTCCTAACAACTATAGCAGCACATTCTCTGATCTGTCCTCTAAGTAAAATAGAGAATTGGAAGATCTATGGACTTCAAAGGTTGCAGCCGAGCATTAGAGGTGGAAATTACATCACTAAATTATTACAATGGGAACTACGCTGGATACACAAACTGGGATTGCTCTGGATGTAAACTTTGGGATGGAGAATCTGGCCCGTTATGAATACGACCCCTATTGGGGTGAATGTGATCTTCATGCTTGAATTGAAACAACACATATATATATTTTTTACCTGATGTGTATTGAATTGGGATATTTTGTATTTGGGTCTTCTGAATGCAGAGGTTTTTCTATTTACAATTGTTCTTTAGTAACCATTTTGTTCTTTTTATAAGAATATGTCTGTATATATGGTAATATTATTGATATAATTTATGTGCTTCGGAAAATGTATATGGGCTTGGGACTATGGGTTCTTTTGAGGTTTCTTTCTTCATCTTTTTATCTGTACTTGCTGTTCCCCCCCCCCCTTTTTTTCACTAGATGGCAGCAGAATACTGATTTGAATTGTTGTAGTTGTGCTGTAGTTTGGGATTTGTCCGCTAGATGGCGATGATGCGGACATTCATACGTGACGGATACTTTCATGCGACTTTTTATGCGTACCAGCTAGTGACTATGCGTTCCAATAGACGCTTGGCCGGCCCTACGTGCTGACGTTCTTTGACGGCACGTGGGGTTGAGCCAATGACGCGGCCGCGTCTGGGTGTGTGGAGGGGGATATTTAAACTGCGCCAGCTTACCGGATAGTCATCCCTTGGCAGCTTCGGCGGAACTAGTGGGACAGCGCGGGCAGCGCTGTTGCAGCCACCTGGGGTCCTTACATCATTATCATTTGGTGAGTCTTCATGTCCTTCTCCTCCATTCTTGCTGGTATTCAGATCACCTATCACTCATATTGGCGTTTTATCGCCATCTTGTCTAATTGCTTCCCTTTCTTATCTGCCTCTATATTAATGCACTTTCATTTTTCATCTACCTCATTGCCTTTTTGCACTAATTTTTCACACATGATTTTTCAATTAATGAATTGTTGACTCTTTTGGACGTTTGTGATCGTTTGTTTTTTCATTGTATTTATTTATTATTGATGGATGTTATTAGCACAGATTGGTGGTATATACAGCACTAGCACTTTATTATAGCGGCAATTATATAGGGGGGTTTTATCCAATTTAAGATGTAATATTGAATAGGGGTTTGTTTCCCTGTGGATCCATATGTGGGGCGGATGTCTCTAGATAATAGTCATTAATATTAATAATATTATTATTTTTCGTTTTTGAGGCACCGCTATGTATTTTACCACATGATTCCCCAGGAAAATAATCAATCAATGTATTTAGTATTTTGACATGTGATTCTGTTTATGATCTATGTTATTTAGGGGCCTGCGACCCTGGTTGGCTGCTTGTTTTTAATTGTTTTTAATTATTGAGCTGGCAATGAATAAAGAATTTTTCAATTGATCTCGTTGTCTCAGGCCCATTTCATATATATATATACATATATATTTATGTGTTTGCTCTTGGCTATTTTTGATAACATTTATTATTCATGAGGGGGACCTTTTTGTTCTTTCATAATTTAAGTGTTGTAGTTTGGAGGTCGATGACCTCTTTCCCCCTGTCCAATCAAACCTATTTAGGTATATATGGTTATTATTGTTGCCTGCAGGGGCAAACGCAGGATTTTTAAGGGGGGGTTCCTGAAAGGTCCAGAAGCACGTATGTCCCCGAGTGCTTCCGAATACAGGTGGCTCCATACTGCCCATGCACAAAAGTGCGCTGGCGTATTACGGAGCTGCCTGTCTTTGGAAGTACTCAAGGACACGAGTGTTTCTGAGGGCTTCTGGTAGCAGCAAATGTGAACGGGGGACAGCGATGGAACAACTCCCCGAGAGAGGAACAGGAGATAGACTTAGTTTGGACAATTCAGTGGAATATGCTACATAGTGTCACATAGCGCAAGCGATACCCATATGATGCAGGGATATATGCATCTGCGGAAGATGGCGGCGCTATATAAATACTAAATAATAATAATTTGCCTCACCAGGATTGCACTTTTATTTAGCTTTCCTGTATGACAAGAACACACAGCCAGCCAGCAAAAGGAGAAGAGGGAAACAAAGGTGAATGAGGGAGGCTGGTGCACACCAAGAGGGCTTCTGAGCGCTTTTCAAATCAACAGTGATTTGAAAAGCGCTTGGCTAATGTTACGCTTTGAGGGTGTTCCCACAGCAGCGTTGTGACTATTTCAAAATCGCAGGTACACCGCATGTAGCATGTTTTTGAGCAATTCATTCAAAAATCGCTCTGAAAATCACTTCACAAAATCACACTCACAAATTGCTAGCAATTGCTATTGTCATCACACAGGCTACTTGCCTGTAATCGGACTCCTGTCCCTGTCAGTCTCTCACACAAGTCAGAAAGAAGCCCTCCTGGAGTCAAGGGACTGTCAAAAACTTTTCAGCTTGTTAAACACCTTACCCACACATGCAGTCATTATAACAATGGGGAGAGACCAGACAGATGTTTGCCCACAGACCCTGAGTCCAGGCAAGCTCTGCATCATGCTGTGCATATTTACCAGCTTGCCTGCACTCTAATTTCATCATGTCTGACACTTCTGTGCTGTGGAGAGTCCAGGACTCCATAATCAACATTCTCTCACTGCAGGCTGCATCTTGTGGGGGAAGCTCGGCTGCCTCTCTCATTCTATTAGCTGGAGGGAGGCTGTTTATATTATGCGGGCTTCCTTGGCTGAATACACAGCTCAGTGCAGGGGGGAGGTTCCAGACACCCGGAATAGCCCCCTCAGTTCGCCAGTGGCCTGGAGTATGTCTGCTCGTTTGTTTAGGTGCTAACTTGGGTGCAGACTAGGGTGGCTGCAGCCTGCCCTGGTGGTCCCTCGGACACTGGGACCACCAGGGCAGGAGGCAGCCTGTATAATACACTTTGTATACATTACAAAGTGTATTATTATTATTATTATTTATTAGATTTATATAGCGCCAACATATTACGCAGCGCTGTACAATAAATAGGATTACAGACAATGATAACTGGGGTGACAGAACAATACAGGTAACAAATCATAGATACAACAATACAGGTAATAGCAATAAGATACACAACACAATGCAGATAGTAGTACATACCAGATCATAAACTGGAGTGGTAGAATTACCAGTTCCAAATTCTGGGTAAAGTGCACACAGTCAAGTAAGATACACAAGGGGAGAGGGCCCTGCCAAAGGCTTACACTCTAGAGGGAGGGGTTGGTGACACGAAAGGAAGGGGTGCATCAAGAAGTTATACACTTTGTATGCGGCGATCCGGGTGCTAGTAACCTGCCGTCGCTTCTGAACGGCCGGCGGGTTACAGCGCGAGGGGGGCGGAGCCAGTCGCCGGCGGCCGATCGCATCACGAATGACGCAATTGCGCCGCCCATGCCCGTAAAAGGACCGCCGCCATTTGTCAATACGGCGGTCCTTGCGGGGTCCACTTCCCGGCCGCCAATTGTATATACGGCGGTCGGGAAGTGGTTAAGCAGGGAGTTGAAAGTGGCAAAAAGATGCCGGGGGTGCTCCGATGAGCTTGGTAAGGTATTCCTGCTTCGCATCAGCAAGGGCAGTGTGGAACTGCAGCAGGTTAGTCTTGTACCGTAGGAAATCCTGGTTGAGTCGAGTTTTCCTCCATTTCCGTTCAGTGGCGCATGTTACCCTTTGGAGGTTGCGAGTATGGGTAATGCGCCAGGGCTGGGGGTTAGGGGGGCAGTTGCAGCGGAATATTGGGGGAGCAGCTTCCTTTTGGCTATACTGAGCTGCAGCAAGATTAGGACAGGTTAAGGTGGGGAGAGTGGAGGAGAGGGCATGGAGGGGGTCAGCAAGGACACTAGGGTTGAGCTTGCGTAGGTCCCGCTGCCATAGACCAGGTGGGTGGGCGGGTAGTTTGGAGGTGCCTTCCGTGAGGAGGTTGAAGGTGAGAAGGTGATGGTCTGAGGGTGGGAAGGGTGCAATGCCAAGTTCTGTAATGGTGGTGGATTTGGTGAATGTAAGGTCGAGAATGTGGCCAGCAGTGTAGGTGGGGGTGTTGCACTAGGCCAAGGGAGTTGGCTATGGTGAGTAGCTGGGTCGCGACAGAGTTGTTGGGTTCATCGATGGGAATATTAAAAATCCCCGAGGATGATGGTGGGGAGGTCAGAGGAGAGGATGTGTGGGAGCCAGGAGGCAAGGTTGTCGAGAAATTGTGGTGTGGAGCTCAACGGAGGGCAATATAAGACTGCAACAATGGCTAGGAGGGGGTGGTAGAGGAGGATAGTGTGGGTCTCGAATGATGTGAATTGTAGGGATGGAGGTGAAGTGAGGGCACGGAAGGTGCGGGATGGATAGAGGAGCAGACGCACCCCTCCCCGGTCCTGTTGTCTGGTCTGGGGGTGGGACTGAGGTGAAGCCCACCGTAGGAGAGGGCAACCTCTGCGGCAGAGTAAGGGGTGGTGAGCCATGTCTCAGTGAGTGCAAGGATGGTGAGGGTTTTGGAGAGGAAGAGGTCATGTACCGCTGTAAGTTTATTGCATACAGATCTGGCATTCCAGAGACCACAGGGTAAAGGGAGCATGTGTTTGTGGGTGGGATGGATGGAAATAAGGTTGGGACGAGGATGGATATTGAGGTTATTTGTGGACAGAGGGCTGTAAAGTGTGTGAAGCAGGTGAGCAGGGAATGCTTGTCTGGCAGCAGGCTGTGGCACAGGGTTAAGTGATATATCACCAGCTGCAAATAAGAGCAGGAGGGAGAGAGTGAGCAAATGTGAATGGGATTTAAATGTTTGTGAGGTTTTTGAGCTGCTGGGGGAGGAGAGAGATTTCAGGAGAGCCAGCAGTTCATGAGAAGCTGAGCAAGGTGAGGAAAACAGAGCAGGTGAAATTAATATGGAGTGTGGTACATTGGGAGGATGCATGTAGCAATGAAGCTTGTAGATGTTTGCAGACAGGCAGAACATAAGAAAAAGTGCAGTAAACATGGTAAGTGTGTATGATTATAATGAGAAAATGTCCAACTACTAAACAGTTTATATGAGTATGCAGGTAGTAGGGATGATCGGAACAAGCAAATTCCGTTCCACCGTCAGTGTTCAATTCCGTCGCTATGAAAATTCCACCGGAATTTTATGAAGTTCCGGGGAATTCCGGATTCCGACAGAAATTTAAAAAAAAAAATCAATCACTTTCTCATCATCTTGTAGGGAATCGCAGTTTTTCAAAAGCCACCTTACATACCATGGCTGGGATTTGAACCCAGTTCTCAGTGTGTAGTAGGTATCTGACTTACCCCCTAGACCACCATCACCACTACATGCTAAAGCCAGCCTAGCATGTACCATTATGATAAATCCAATAGAAAAAGTAGCATAAGGATTTGTTCTTTTTCAAAAGCCAGCTTACATACCTTGGCCGGGATTTGAACCCAGGTCTCAGTGTGTAGTAGGTATCTGACTTACCCCCTAGACCACCAACCACACCACATGCTAAAGCCAGCCTAGCATGTACCATTATG
>NC_090651.1:181212362-181249862 GCF_040937935.1 Hyperolius riggenbachi | reverse complement strand
TATAGGGGAGACTTCAATTAGGGGTCTAGCATGCATGCCAATTCAATTTTGTCATTGAGACCAGCCGGACCCATGGCCTCCGTGCGCAGAATTATACAAGTTTCTCATCAGACGGTGGTCCAGGTACGTGGACGACGTCCTGGTGGTGTGGTCTGGCACCCTACTTGAGTTTGAGGGATTTCTAAATTATCTCAATGATAATCAAATCAACATGCAGTTTACTTCTGAAATGATTGGGGAAGAAGTGGTGTTCCTCGACCTCAAACTCAAAGTAGATGGTGATAGAATAGTCAGTGAGGGCTACCGTAAGCCGACTGCGACAAATTCAGTCCTCCACGCACGGAGCTTCCATCCCAGACATGTGGTGGAGGCGATCCCATATGGACAATATTTACGTCTGAGGAGGAACAATCAGTTGCAGTCGACTTTCGATCAACAATCATCAGAGCTGACGGCCAGATTTGTTAAAAGGGGTTATGATCCACAATTGTTGATTAAAGCGAGAGGCCAGGCCGCTGAGAAAGACAGAGCAACCCTTTTGGAGAGCAAAAAGGTGCAAGGCAAGAAAGAGGATAAGATGGTATTTACATTTGGTTACAGCCCGATGGCCACTAAAATCAGGGAGAGCATCTTTAACCACTGGGGCATGATACAGCAGGACCCCGAAATGATGGGGAGGGTTGAACAACCGCCAAGGGTGGTATTTAGAAGGGCTCCAACCCTAGGCAACCTCCTGACAAAAAGCGAGTTCGTGTCCCCTAGACAATCTACCTGGTTGGACCCGATGTGCCACCAAGGGTAATTTTAGGTGTGGATATTGCAAGTATTGCCCTAAAATGGTCACACAGAGAATTATTATTGTAGGTGGAATTGAGTTCCAAGCTAAGGGACTCTATACATGCCAAACGGATCATGTGGTCTATGTGTTGTTTTGCCCATGTAAGAGATATTACATAGGGCAAACAACTCGACCAGTGAAGAAACGTTTTGGGGAACACATCAGCGTGGTCAAGGCCGGCAGGAGTTGTACCAGACTTGTCTCCCACATGAAGGAGGCACATGGGGGGGGGGGGGGGAGTCATGGTCTAAGGTTTGCAGTTTTGGAAAAAGTGGAGGCCCCAAGGAGAGGGGGAGATAGGGAGAGATTACTTCTCAGAAGAGAAACTTGTATAATTCTGCGCACGGAGGCCATGGGTCCGGCTGGTCTCAATGACAAAATTGAATTGGCATGCATGCTAGACCCCTAATTGAAGTCTCCCCTATATGTCCCGGGAATGAGAGAAATGTTATAGGGGGGGAGGTTAGAAAATAAATGTATTAATGGGATATCGATTTCGTGTTCTGTACATGAACAGGTCTCAATGATGGTGGTGCATTGGGTTTCGATTGGTGCCCCTGTTAGATCCCCTACCCCTGGTGATTGCGCGTGTATGTGTATACATATCGCATATATTTATGTGCAATCTTTGGTTAGATGCCCTTACCATCCTGCCATGATAAGTTTTTAATTTATAAGTGTATCTAGGGTATGTACTGTAGCTTAAAAGTTATTGTGAACTGTAACTGGGTCTTACTTTCCCAGGTCTTACGTGTTTTTAAATGAGGCTTCTTTTAACCCACTATTGTGTTCACTTAGCCACAAAACACGGAATTCCAGGAGGGATGCGGAATCGCACGCGCGGCATTTGACTGTGTGTTAAGAATGTTTTACACTGGTTGGGGATGTTTACCCGATTTTTGGATACTCTGATAAAATGTATACAGAGCAAATACGTTGCTATGTATGAGGTGGAGCTGGCGACGAATGTCGCTAACCATTGGTAGGCAAGATGGAGGCGGGGATTCCCAGCACCTTTGCCGCTCCCCTCTTGCAACGAGCTATGGGTAATGTAGTCCAGCCGGCCAGATGATGCGCGCCCCGTGCTCTTTCCGCAATCCCTCCCTTTGACCTCTCCAAACACAGGCGGACGTGACACCCGGAAGGGGCGGGGTTACCTCCCGCATATACCGGATGTTTTCAGCCCGCCTTAGCAATAGGAGCGCAGCGTGACCAAGCGTCTAGTAGACGCGAAACGGCCGTCGCAAGCCCCGACTGATACCTGGCACCCCCACTCACCACCACCAGCACATTGTCTAGCTGACAGCTCCAATGGTATGTGACCTGTTATAACCAATAAACACCGCCACGCATTTAAAGACGGATGGTGCCCGGATGTTTCCTTCTTTCTCTTCTTGATGCATTTCACTGCCTATCCACAGTTCGTGGTAAGGAGGCCATAAACCGTGCATACACGGCTCGTTTATTGCGCCGGATCGAGCCATCGGCTCGATGCCGGCGCATCCCCGCTCATGCGCGCGGATCGATTGCCGCTCATCCCCGCCGGCAGTCCTTAGATGCTTGATTCCCTGCCATTGTCCGCTAGCGGGAATCGAGCGGGCGCGGGTTGATCGGCATGATCGGGCCTGCTGAATATTATCAGCTGGGCGGATCAGCTGGTCGATACACGGTACAGAAAAGTACCGTGTATCCCCAGCATAAGACTCTAGACAGTCCAATTGTATATTTAAACAACAGGCGGCTGTTTACATGTATACAGAGTTCAAAGCAATGCAGACACCATGAAAAGGACATCCGGAGATTCAGGACAAATGGTTGGGGTGTTATCTAATTAACTGTTTCCTTGCTGGAGGCTAGGTAGATATTTCCTAATTCAATGTCCAGGTGTCTTTGGACTATTCAACTTAGTTGGTCTGTTCAAATGAGATTTACGGCCCTTTCTGGGATGTGCAAATTTATAATTTTTCCAGTAACCCTCCAGGACAGGTATACTACGAGATTTGGCCCCTCCCAGGAAACAGGAAACATCCACTTGGTCTCTCTATAAGTTTAGACCCACCGCAGGTGTCCGGCAGTATGGATGTTTCCTGTTCCCTGGAACAGGTCTCTCTGTAAGGTGTCCGAGTCCTGGAGAGCCTGGGTGGCTAAGGGCTTTGGGCATGCTGCTGGGGATTTATGCTGGCCGATAAATGCGGAGATCAGTAGTGTGGAACCAGTGGCTTACCTCCCTCAAACGCATGGTGTTCAGGTGATGGCGGCAGGGGGAAGGCTGTAGCGAAGACGCTCTTTTGGCAGAGGCCGCTGGCACGGTTGTTGGACGCTGGGGGAGACAAAGCGGTAGGCGGAGGCCGTGCGCATGGTTTCCCTCAACCAAGATGGCGGCACGGACGTTTCCGGTGTCGCCGTGACGTCACTTCCGCACGCCAGAATTGAAGAGCTACAGCGGTTCGGCGTTCACTCTCACTATCCATTAAACTGTGTGAGAGATAAACGCTGCTCAGGAGGCTGGGATTCAAGGCAGGAGGCCAAGAAGGATACCAAAGCCGACAAGCCTGAGACTGATCCAAACAAACAAGACGCAGGAGCGGTGAGATAAAACTGATTTGGATTCGTGTTTACAGCTAGCCTTAGCTGTTGGGGCAAAGTTTGGCTAAAGATTGTTTGTTTAGCTAAAGTGGTTTGTTTGACTAGGGTTGTTTTGTCTGTTTTTCTTTCAGAGTAAATACTGCTGATTAAACTGACAGGCCCAGGTCCAAACGTTGCCCTATATGCAATACTAAATTGTCATATGTATGTGCTAAAACTTTGTTAAGCATGCACAATTACACTGCTTAATCAGGAGTCTGCTACTTCATATAAATACTTAATGAATGCAATGAGAAGTGAAATGACTGAGTTAATTAAGGCTTTCAGAGAAGCAATGGTGGCTTCAGCTACACAAGCACCTGTTAATGTTGTTACAGATAAAAATTCCTGTGCCAATTAATGTTGGAACTACTTTTTTTGCACAGGCTGGGGTGATTATAACTCCGCCAGTTATTGGCAATATACCTGCTTCCGTATCAGATGAAATTGTTAGTAATGTATCGGTTGGACCTTTGTTTGTACATAAAAAAGCTACAGCTAATAGACAGGTTTTGTCTGATTCTGAACCAGAGTAATTCGAAATGGAGGATGTTTTTGATTCTGATGGTGAAGAGGAGTATGCAAAGCAAACCTGCAAGAGTTAAATTTGCATCAAGTGAAACTGAAAAGCTTTATATAATGCATTAGTTTTAAAAACTGACAAGCCACAAAGGACTTCTGTACATGAGGAATTGTATGCAGGAGTGGAAGGGGACCAACCACTAGTATTTTCTGTACATACTTCAAAGGAAAAGTGTTTTTTGTCTAGGTTTAAGGGAAGGTTTCCTTTTTCAGAAGAGCATAGCAAACACTGGGACAAGTGTCCTAATTTGTATTGCAAAAAGGGTGTGTGCATCAAACACCAGGTGAACCCTTATATACCTGGCTTGGCAGATAAGGCCTAATTAGCTTATTCATAAGACACTGCTCAAGCAAATCTGCATTCGCTTTTGCATGCCAGGATATGTAGGGTTTTGCCAACTAACTCACCAAAGGGCCCCAGGATCCCAAGTGTCCTAAGTTGGATGCTGTCTTTTCTTTAATTAAAATTAATTAGCTTTTGAAGGTGTTGATAATATAAAAGAGCCTTCAAAAAAAAAAAAAAAAAAAAAGTTTGCTTTAAAGAAAACTTGGACAGCTGTTGGTAAAAATTTTCGGCCTGCTGCAGCAACTACAGTACTCGCTCGCACTTTAAATTTGGGAATGCGGCAGGTGGAAAGGCACATAAAAATTGGTGCAAGTAAAGAGGTGATATTAAATTCTCTTTACTGTGATGTTTAAAACTATTCGCTTTATGATTGATGCGACTTCTGAATCACATTGATGACAGAGCTGCAGTGTTAGCCAATGTAGCTAGAAGGAATCTTTGGATAAAGACATGGGAAGTACTTTACTCAAAAATAAAGTGTGTACAATTCCACATTCAAGAGATCGATTATTTGGGCCAGATTTGGTACAGAGTCTCGAACGAGGCCAATATCACAGCTTCAATAGAGCAGAGCAAACCGAACGCCTTGTTCAGAAGCTCTGATGCACCGTCTAAACAAAAGGGACGAAAACCAGGTGGGAGGAAGACTCAGCAATTGCTTCCACTCTTTAAATAATTTGTGAAATGAATAGTACCCGTAAACAAAGGAAAGGGTTGTATGCAAAGATATCCCTGGTCAAAAAAACGACAGGAAATATTCGATTCATATGGAATCGGAAGCCAATAAATACATTCATAAAACATGTAAAGTTTCTGAATGGAGTCAATTTACACAGTCTGGAATCTTCCGATTCTAGGAGGATACAGGATAAGCATCGGTCTGAAAGATGCTTATTGACATGTACTGATTGAATCGAAATCCCAGGCATTTCTGAGGTTGCAGTGAGAAACGAAAACGGAATGTATCACTTTCAATTCCGTTGCCTCTCCTTTGGAATAAAATCGGCACCCAGAATATTTACAAAAATTATTTCGTAAATAGTTGCCGAACTTCACAGGAAAGAAAATGTGTTAAATCCTTACCAGTTAATGCACCATAGAGGTAGTGTGTACAGAACTGAAAAAAGCTGGATGAGTAATAAGCATAAAAAGATTTCATATACAACCATCTCGGATAATTCTGTGCCTAGTATTTGTGATAAATTCGATGGAACTAAAAATCGTCTTAGGGGAACAAAATTGTTCAAGTTGATGAACTTAGCGTTTTGCCGGGCATACACGGCTCGGTTATTGCGCCGGATCGAGCCAGCGGCTCGATGCCAGCGCATCCCCGCTCGTGCGCGCAGATTGATTGCCGCTCGTCCCCTTCCTTATAAGCGCTCGATTCCCTGCCATTGTCCGCAGGCGGGGGTCGAGCGGCTTGATCGGGCCAGCTGAATATTAGCTGGCCGGATCAGTTGCTCGATACACGGTACAGAAACGTATCGTGTATCCCCAGCATTAGAGAGTCTAGTGTTAGCAGAGGACAATCTGGAGTTGTTCACAGTTGTACACCTAAAGGGCTCAACAAACAATCTAACATACTTCCTCAGTCGGACTCAAATGTCGATTGTGGAGTGGACTTTAAATATAGCAGGTGGATAACCCAGATGTGGGGAATACCAGAGGTAGAGTTGTTCTCAGGAAGATAATGAATTCAGAGATGACTGTAATCTTAGCTGCACCCAGTTGGGACAAGAGATTGTGGTTTCCGCTATTGTTGAATATGAAGTTTGCAGGACCGATATTGTTACCAATAATGGACAATCTAATCACAGTTCAGGAGGTGAACATTCCTCAAGTAATAAATTTGAATCTAGCGGACTTGCTAGTGAAGGCTATCCTCAGGGGAAAAGGACTATCTAACAGAGTGATTGAATCTTTACTGAATAGTTAGAAAGCGAACTTATATAAAATGTATGACCTGTGTTTACAGGAGTCTGTTTTTAAAGGTAGCCATACACTGTTTAGATTAGCAGCAGACAGATTATCAGATACAATTCTGATCTATCTGATGTGTTTAGGTGCATTGGGGTCAATGCAGAGTGATAAGCAATCTCTTCAGATCGATTTTAATTTACCAGCTTGTCAGAAAGATTGCAGTTGATCCTTCGATCGCAATCAGGCAATCGATTTGCGATCGATAGATCGATTTCGATCGATCGGCCGAAAATCGACTGGGTATGGGCTTCTTAAGTCTGCTGAAATAGGGACAATTTTGGAGTTTTTTGCAAAACTGTGTTAATGGTCTGACCCTAAACACTATTAGGGTTCAGATCTCTGCATTATCAGAATTTTTTTTACACAAGCAGTTGGCTAATGATCCTTTAATTATTAGATTTCGAAGTCTGTGGAGCAGAAAAGGCCGGTTGTGGTGAAACCGTTTCCGAAACAGGATTTATCGACTGTACTAAAAGCTTTGACATTTTCGCCTTTTGTGCCAACGGAAGACTTAGGCTTAGGACTTATAACGCTTAAAGTGGTCTTTTTAGTAGCCATAACTTCTGAAAGATGCATAAGTGAATTAGAGGCACTGTCATGTAAAGAACTGTCCTGCACAATATATGATGATAGAGTTGTTCTCAGAACTAGTGAAGATTTCTTGCCAAGGTCAGAGATAGGTTTCACAGAGGTCAAGAAATTATATCTCCTTCCTTTTACACTAATCCATTGAATGAAAAAGAAAAGAAATGAAGTATGTTAGATGTAAGGAAAAATCTGATAGAATAGCTAAAGAAAATAAAGATATCAGAAAATCAGAAAGTTTATTTGTTAATTTTTCTGGCAAGATAGTAGGAAAAGTACCAAAAAGACTATAGATGGATCAATCTGTGCATTGTGGAAGCATATAAAACCAGGAATTTAGAAATTCCTGGTGAAGTAAAGGCTCATTATACCAGGGAAACGGCTACGACCTGGGCTTGCAGAGCTGGAGTGTCTCCAATGGAGATATGTAAAGCGGCGACATGAAACAATATCAACACATTCATGTGCCACTACAAGTTGAATCGGATGACTGCAAGGGAGTTTGGAAGAGAAATCCTGCAAGCGGTCAGCCCGCCCTAAGTTTGGTGAGGTTTATTTCTTGCTCATCATCTCGTAGTATACCTGTCCTGGAGGGTTACTGGAAAAACCCTAAGCTAGCTAACGGGTAGATTTATTTTAGGTAACCCTCCAGGACAGGTTGCGAACCCACCCATTTTAAAATTAAGTATGTATATGTATATGTAATACTGTATACGTTATGTGTATATATGATAAACTGCAATGTATAATTAGGGTAGTCTGGTGTGTAGACCATGTTCAGGGTTTCTTGAATACATACTGCCGGACACCTGCGGTGGGTCTAAACTTATAGAGAGACCAAGTGGATGTTTCCTGTTTCCTGGGAGGGGCCAAATCTCGTAGTATACCTGTCCTGGAGGGTTACCTAAAATAAATCTACCCGTTAGCTAGCTTAGGGTTTTCGGGTAACCATTCTTTGAAGGTCAGCAGCCAGGCTGTCTCTAACAAACCTACACATATGACATAGTACACAGCAGACATAAAATGAAAAAATATGGCTTCCACGAAATACAGGTTTAAAAGATGACTGCTATATTATCTTTTTTTTATTCTTTATTTATATAAATGTTTCCAATATCCAAGTAAAAAAAGAGATAACAAACATCTGTGTTTAGTCCTATATGGGACCCACATCAGAAACAAGTGATAACATATATACAGATAACAACATATATACAGACGTGCAATGCTTCTGTCAGGATGCACATCAGTGCTGCAGCTAGTTGGTCGGTCGATCCTTCCACCTGGAAAGGTACTGGTTGGAAAAAGAGAGCACGAAAAAAAAACAAGCAAGCAATAAATTCATTAACTTTTACGAACTATTGAACATTTTTAAACCAAACATTAACATTTGGAACCAAACTTTAACTTTTTTGCTTAGTTTTTTTTTTTTTTTTCAACTTACCTTCCGATTACAAACCTCTCCTTCCTCATAGTGCAAAGTGCAAATTGCACAGAGATGTGGCGAAGTACATTATGCACTTTGTCCCAAGTGAAAGGAGAGGTTTCTGGCAGCCCTGTTTATTTGGGTCTCTCGAAATCTAATGTCTGGTTTCTCAGTGCATGTTGACATATGCGGTGGGTCATGCCCGCCACATCACCAAAAACAGAGTGCATCTTTAGTACATCTTTCGGCGCCATAGACTTACAGGACTTACGGGCTGACAAATTGCTGCATGAGCCGTGCTGTAACATAGGTATGCACTAGCGTTTAAAGCAGGCACTTCCCGCGTAGTGTACCGCAAAGTGGGACTTTAGCTAGGCAATTTTTCACAACGCATCGCGCCAGTGTGAAAGAGCCCTGAGAGACCCTTGTGTGCCTACTGCTATGTCTTGAGTTTCCT
Source organism: Hyperolius riggenbachi (assembly GCF_040937935.1). Classification (NCBI taxonomy): domain Eukaryota; kingdom Metazoa; phylum Chordata; class Amphibia; order Anura; family Hyperoliidae; genus Hyperolius; species Hyperolius riggenbachi. The sequence continues at coordinate 181,241,023 of NC_090651.1, read as the reverse complement.
ACTCTAACAATGTATCTGTGAGTGATACTTTTCGAAACACTCCCCTATGCATAGGGCAGGCTGGTCAGGACAGGTGGGACAGTAAACATTGGTGTCACTCCTTATTCGAGCCCTCATGCAGACATGACAGCGTTTTCTTGGGGTACGTCGAGATGTCGGAAAGACATAAGCATAGTGTGTTTCATGTAGACTGCTAACTACATCAGAGGATTGAGGCACGGCCCCTCCTGGATACAGGAGTTCTGTAACAATCTCTTCCTGAAATTGAAGGAAGGATCCTGTTCTCTCAGCTTTACTATAGAGAACAAAACTATTGTACATAGCCAATTGAATCGCGTAAACAGACACCTTCTTATACCAGCGGTAAAAAGAAAACAGGAGCGCACCGCTGGTGCAATAAATCTTTTTACTTCAATAACACGCAATAAAAAGTTACACTCATGGTGTATCGTTGTACAAGTGCGCCTGTACGGCCTGCCGGCAATCGTCTCCTGTCACCCGTGCTTGGCCAGAGCAGCGGGGAGCGTAGTTGTTAGCGTGGGAGTCGGGAGCGGTGGGCGGAGACAGGTCGCGGTGATGCCGTCTGATGTCACGACGCGTTTTGGCGTTAACCACGCCTTCGTCAGGTGACGTGACGGCGGACATTTATCTCCACCAGAATGGGTGGAGGGTGGGTCCATGGATTGGCGAATAAATGGGAGGGTGGGTCCGTGGAGATAAATGTCCGCCGTCACGTCACATGACGAAGGCGTGGTTAACGCCGAAACACGTCGTGACGTCAGACGGCATCCCCGCAACATGGCTCCGCTCACCGCTCCAGACTCCCACGCTAACTACGCTTCCCGCTGCTCTGACCAAGCGCGGGTGACAGGAGACGATTGCCGGCAGGCCGTACAGGCGCACTTGTACAGCGATACACCGTGAGTGTAACTTTTTATTGTGTGTTATTGAAGTAAAAAGCTTTTATTGCACCAGTGGTGCACTCCTGTTTTCTTTTTACCTCTTGCACAGATACGCTGGCACCACCCAGCATTTGGAGCAGCACCTTGCATGCAAACCTCACAGGGGTTGAAGATAGCGCAGGGTTTGTTCTTCTGTCTTCTTATACCAGCGTCTGGTCCTGCGGGAAACTAAATAGGGAGCCAACATCTGGTCGTTTAAGTCCACCCCTCCCATGTTTAACCACTTCAGCCTACAGCAGGGGTCCTCAAACTTTTTATACCGGGGACCAGGTCAGGGTCACTCAGTCTGTTGGGGGGCCGGAACTATTATTTGTAGTGAAAATTAAACATCAAATAAACTACCTGTTTATTGGTGGCAGGCAATGCAGCTGGCCTGGGTGTCTAGGCGACAGGTGAGATGCAGCTGGTCTGGGTGGCAGGTGATGCAGCTGGTCTGGGTGGCAGGTGATGCAGCTGGTCTGGGTGGCAGGTGATGCAGATGGTCTGGGTTTCTTGGAGGCAGGCAATGCAGCTGGCCTTGGTTTCTGGGTGGCAGGTGATGCAGCTGGTCTGGGTGGCAGGTGATGCAGCTGGTCTGGGTAGCAGGTGATGCAGATGGTCTGGGTTTCTTGGTGGCAGGCAATGCCGCTGGCCTTGGTTTCTGGGTGGCAGGTGATGCAGCTGGTCTGGATATCTGGGTGGCAGGTGATGCTGCTGGTCTGGGTGGCAGTGATGCAGCTGGTCTGGGTGACAGGTGATGCAGCTGGTCTGGGTGACAGGTGATGCAGCTGGTCTGGGTGGGAGGTGATGCAGCTGGTCTGGGTGGCAGGCAATGCAGCTGGTCTGGGTATCTGGGTGGTAGGCAATGCAGCTGGTCTGGGTGTCTGGTGATGCAGCTGGCCTTGGTTTCTGGGTGACAGGTGATGCAGCTGGTCTGGGTGGCAGGCAATGCAGCTGGTCTGGGTATCTGGGTGGTAGGCAATGCAGCTGGTCTGGGTGTCTGGTGATGCAGCTGGCCTTGGTTTCTGGGTGACAGGTGATATGCAGCTGGTCTGGGTGACAGGTGATGCAGCTGGTCTGGGTTTCTGGGTGGCAGGCAATACAGCTGGGCTTGGTTTCTGGGTGGCAGGTGATGCAGCTGGTCTGGGTGGAAGGTGATGCAGCTGGTCTGGATATCTGGGTGGCAGGTGATGCAGCTGGTCTGGGTGGCAGGTGATGCAGCTGGTCTGGGTTTCTTGGTGGCAGGCAATACAGCTGGGCTTGGTTTCTGGGTGGCAGGTGATGCAGCTGGTCTGGATATCTGGGTGGCAGGTGATGCAGCTGGTCTGGGTGGCAGGTGATGCAGCTGGCCTTGGTTTCTGGGTGGCAGGCAATGCAGCTGGTCTGCAGCTGGTTGTCTGGGTGACAGGTGAGATGCAGCTGGTCTGGGTGGCAGGTGATGCAGCTGGTCTGGGTGGCAGGTGATGCAGCTGGTCTGGGTTTCTTGGTGGCAGGCAATACAGCTGGGCTTGGTTTCTGGGTGGCAGGTGATGCAGCTGGTCTGGCTGGCAGGTGATGCAGGTGGTCTGGATATCTGGGTGGCAGGTGATGCAGCTGGTCTGGGTGGCAGGTGATGCAGCTGGTCTGGATAACTGGGTGGCAGGTGATGCAGCTGGTCTTGGTGGCAGGTGATGCAGCTGGTCTGTGGTTCTGGGTGGCAGGCAATGCAGCTGGTCTGGGTATCTGGGTGGTAGGCAATGCAGCTGGTCTGGGTGTCTGGTGATGCAGCTGGCCTTGGTTTCTGGGTGACAGGTGATGCAGCTGGTCTGGGTGGCAGGCAATGCAGCTGGCCTGGGTGTCTGGGTGACAGGTGAGATGCAGCTGGTCTGGGTGACAGGTGATGCAGCTGGTCTGGGTTTCTTGGTGGCAGGCAATACAGCTGGGCTTGGTTTCTGGGTGGCAGGTGATGCAGCTGGTCTGGGTTTCTTGGTGGCAGGCAATGCAGCTGGCCTGGGTGTCTGGGTGGGAGGTGATGCAGCTGGTCTGGATATCTGGGTGGCAGGTGATGCAGCTGGTCTGGGTGGCAGGTGATGCAACTGGTCTGGGTGGCAGGTGATGCAGCTGGTCTGGGTTTCTGGGTGGCAGGCAATGCAGCTGGCCTTGGTTTCTGGGTGGCAGGCAATGCAGCTGGTCTGGGTGGGAGGTGATGCAGCTGGTCTGGGTTTCTGGGTATTGGGTGAATGGTGATGCTACTGATAATTTGAGAAACACTTTAACTATTTCCATGCACTCTGCACATTTATATTTCAATGGGAAGTGTGTGCCTGTTTTTGGCTGATGAGATAGTCAATGTCCGGTTCCATGTTTGTCACTGCCATCCGTAACAAGTGATGCAAGTGCGCATCAGTTATTCTGGATCTGATTGGGGATTTCAGGTGTTTCATTCGGGAAAAAGTCTGTTCACAGACATAGGTGCTTCCAAAGATGGTTGCCATTTTGAGGGCATGTTTTCTGAGATTAGGATATGTCTCAGAGTCGAGAGAAGCATAGAAATTAGTAAGGTTGATTGACTTGAATGAGTCTTTCAGAGTCACAATTCTGTAATTCAGCCAGTTACATTTGATAAATTGGATCCACAATGTCAATGTCAACTGAAAACGGGTTCCGGAAAAGCTGTATGTCCTGTTCATGGAGATGAAGCTCTTTAAATCTCATTTGAAACTCCCTTTTCAGCATTTCCAGTGCATCCACACATTTTTGGTTTGGGAATACCACTTCTGGTTTTTCAGCCAACAGCTTTTGAGTAATGGGGAGATGGCAAAAGTTTTCCTCCTTTAAATGTAGATACAGGGATGGTTTGGATCAGCACCCATCAAAGGAGGGAAGTGTGTGCCCAAGCTTGCAGCATTCCACACCACTGGAGCTGTATCTTGTAAGGAAATCCACCAGAAGCAGGCACCTCCAATATAAAGGTTTGTCTCTTTATTGATTACATCAATTAAAAGCAGCGCTTACAACGACAGACCGCTGTTTCGAGCTGGTACGCTCTTTATCAAGTTGTCAAAAGCTGCAATACATGTATCCACCAGCCACCACCCAATATATACATTGCAGCAGCCTATCAGTGATCAGCGTTTGAATCCTCCAATGGCAGCAGAGCGTACAAGCTCGAAACAGCGGTCTGTCGTTGTAAGCGCTGCTTTTAATTGATGTAATCAATAAAGAGACAAACCTTTATATTGGAGGTGCCTGCTTCTGGTGGATTTCCTCCTTTAAATGTTTAATGAGGAGTTCTAATTTTACTTCAAACGCTTTCACATGAGAGTACATGTCACAGACGAGCTTTCCCTTTCCTTGAAGTTGCAGATTTAAAACATTGAGTTGCTCTGTGACATCTGTCAGAAAGGCAAGGTGCCATTTCCATTCTGCATCTAGAAGCTTCGGTATTTTTTTGTTTTTTGAAAGCAGAAACGCAGATACCTCTGGAAGTAAATCATAAAATCGTTTTAAAACTTTCCCTCGACTCAGCCAACGGACTTCTGTGTGGTACAGTATATCTTCATGGCTAACATGCAGCTCAGACAGCAGTTCTTGAAACTGCCTGTGGTTTAGTGCGTGAGCCCTAATAAAGTTCACACAAGAGACCACAACTTTCATGACAGAGTCCCATTTAAGTGATTTACAACACAGCGCTTGTTGATGGATGAGGCAGTGTATGGCTATAGGACGCGAATATCGGTGTTTGTCCATCTCTTGGTTAATGCGTGCTACTACTCCTTTCACAGATCCCACCATACTAGGAGCACCGTCCGATGTAACACTGGCTAGTTTACCCCAGTCCAGCTCCAAATCCGTAACAGTTTGGCAAACTTTTTCATAGATATCCTCTCCTGTTGTAGTTCCTTTGATACTTTGAAGGGCAGCAAGCTCCTCTGTGACTTCGAATTGTGAATTGGTTCCACGAATGAAAATAAGAAGCTGTGCAGAATCATGAACGTCTGTGCTTTCGTCAAGTGCCAACGAAAAATAGCACAGATTTTTTGATGATTTTTGCAAATGTTGAGGCAAATTGTCCCCCATTTCCTCAATTCTACGGGTAATTGTTGGTGCTGAAAGACTCACTGTGTTAAACAAATCAGTCTTCTCTGGACACACCTCTTTGGCAACAGAAAGAAGGCATTCTTTTACAAATTCTCCCTGTGTGAATGGTTTGCCACTGCGCGCTATCAGCTTGGCTACATGAAAACTCGCTCGCAGTGATGAAATATTTAACTGCTTCTGCTTCACAAAAATATTTCGTTGAGTTGACAGTACATTTTTCAGTTTTAATATTTTGTCTTTTCTCAGTTGTCCAACCAAACAATCATTTTTGTCTTTATGTCGTGTTTCGTAGTGTCGGCGCAAATTGTATTCTTTGAATACAGCTACTAACTCCTGACATAGCAGACAAACTGCTCTCTCCTTGCACTGTATAAAAAAGTAATCATAGGTCCACTGCTCTTTAAATATTCTGCACTCAATTTTTCTTTTTTTGGACATGACTACCTTTGGAAGGGTACTTGTAGCTGCTGGCCTGCTTTTAATACTGGCTAGTGGGAGTTTTTGCTGGCCTGGTACTGGTTTTGCTGCTGGCCTTGTACTGGCTGGTGGGAGTTGCTGCCTGGTACTGGCTGGTGGGAGTTGCTGGCCTGGAACTAGCTTACGGGAGCTTCTGTTGATCTGGTACTGGCTGGAGGTGCTGCTGGCCTGATACTGGCTAGTAGTGCTGCTGGCCTGGTACTGGCTGGCGTGAGCAGCTGCTTACCTGGTACTGGCTAAAAGTGCTGCTGGCCTGGTACTGGCTAAAAGTGCTACTGGCCTGGTACTAGCTGGAAGTGCTGCTGGCCTGGTACTAGCTGGAAGTGCTGCTGGCCTGGTACTAGCTGGAAGTGCTGCTGGTCTGGTACTGGCTGGAAGTGCTGCTGGCCTGGTACTGGCTGGAAGTGCTGCTGGCCTGGTTCTGGCTGGAAGTGCTGCTGGCCTGGTTCTGGCTGGAAGTGCTGCTGGCCTGGTTCTGGCTGGAAGTGCTGCTGGCCTGGTTCTGGCTGGCGTGAGCAGCTGCTGGTCTGGTACTGGCTGGAAGGGCTGCTGGCCTGGTACTGGCTAGTAGTGCTGCTGGCCTGGTTCTGGCTGGAAGTGCTGCTGGCCTGGTTCTGGCTGGAAGTGCTGCTGGCCTGGTTCTGGCTGGCGTGAGCAGCTGCTGGTCTGGTACTGGCTGGAAGTGCTGCTGGTCTGGTACTGGCTGGAAGTGCTGCTGGTCTGGAACTGGCTGGAAGTGCTGCTGGCCTGGTTCTGGCTGGAAGTGCTGCTGGCCTGGTTCTGGCTGGAAGTGCTGCTGGCCTGGTTCTGGCTGGAAGTGCTGCTGGCCTGGTTCTGGCTGGAAGTGCTGCTGGCCTGGTTCTGGCTGGAAGTGCTGCTGGCCTGGTTCTGGCTGGAAGTGCTGCTGGCCTGGTTCTGGCTGGAAGTGCGGCCTGGTACTGGCTGGCGTGAGCAGCTGCTTACCTGGTACTGGCTAAAAGTGCTGCTGGCCTGGTACTGGCTAAAAGTGCTACTGGCCTGGTACTAGCTGGAAGTGCTGCTGGCCTGGTACTAGCTGGAAGTGCTGCTGGCCTGGTACTGGCTGGAAGTGCTGCTGGCCTGGTACTGGCTGGAAGTGCTGCTGGCCTGGTACTGGCTGGAAGTGCTGCTGGCCTGGTACTGGCTGGAAGTGCTGCTGGCCTGGTACTGGCTGGAAGTGCTGCTGGCCTGGTTCTGGCTGGAAGTGTTGCTGGCCTGGTTCTGGCTGGAAGTGCTGCTGGCCTGGTTCTGGCTGGAAGTGCTGCTGGCCTGGTACTGGCTGGCATGAGCAGCTGCTGATCTGGTACTGTCTGGAAGTGCTGCTGGCCTGGTACTGGCTAGTAGTGCTGCTGGCCTGGTTCTGGCTGGGGTGAGCAGCTGCTGGCCTGGTTCTGGCTGGAAGTGCTGCTGGCCTGGTTTTGGCTGGGTTGAGCAGCTGCTGGTCTGGTACTGGCTGGAAGTGCTGCTGGCCTGGTACTGGCTGGCGTGAGCAGCTGCTGGTCTGGTACTGGCTGGAAGTGCTGCTGGCCTGGTACTGTCTGGAAGTGCTGGTGGCCTGGTACTGGCTGGAAGTGCTGCTGGCCTGGTACTGGCTGGAAGTGCTGCTGGCCTGGTACTGGCTGGCGTGAGCAGCTGCTGGTCTGGTACTGGCTGGAAGTGCTGCTGGCCTGGTACTGGCTGGAAGTGCTTCTGGCCTGGTACTGTCTGGAAGTGCTGCTGGCCTGGTTCTGGCTAGTAGTGCCGCTGGTCTGGTACTGGCTGGCGTGAGCAGCTGCTGGCCTGGTACTGGCTGGAAGTGCTGCTGGCCTGGCACTGGCTGGAAGTGCTGCTGGCCTGGTTCTGGCTAGTAGTGCTGCTGGTCTGGTACTGGCAGCTGCTGGTCTGGTACTGTCTGGAAGTGCTGATGGCCTGGTACTGTCTGGAAGTGCTGCTGGCCTGGTACTGGCTCGTAGTGCTGCTGGTCTGGTTCTGGCTGGAAGTGCTGCTGGCCTGGTTCTGGCTGGAAGTGCTGCTGGCCTGGTTCTGGCTGGGGTGAGCAGCTGCTGGTCTGGTACTGGCTGGAAGTGCTGCTGGCCTGGTTCTGGCTGGGTTGAGCAGCTGCTGGTCTGGAACTGGCTGGAAGTGCTGCTGGCCTGGTTCTGGCTGGAAGTGCTGCTGGCCTGGTTCTGGCTGGAAGTGCTGCTGGCCTGGTTCTGGCTGGAAGTGCTGCTGGCCTGGTTCTGGCTGGAAGTGCTGCTGGCCTGGTTCTGGCTGGAAGTGCTGCTGGCCTGGTTCTGGCTGTAAGTGCTGCTGGCCTGGTTCTGGCTGTAAGTGCTGCTGGCCTGGTTCTGGCTGTAAGTGCTGCTGGCCTGGTTCTGGCTGGAAGTGCTGCTGGCCTGGTTCTGGCTGGAAGTGCTGCTGGCCTGGTTCTGGCTGGAAGTGCTTCTGGCCTGGTACTGTCTGGAAGTGCTGCTGGCCTGGTTCTGGCTAGTAGTGCCGCTGGTCTGGTACTGGCTGGCGTGAGCAGCTGCTGGCCTGGTACTGGCTGGAAGTGCTGCTGGCCTGGCACTGGCTGGAAGTGCTGCTGGCCTGGTTCTGGCTAGTAGTGCTGCTGGTCTGGTACTGGCAGCTGCTGGTCTGGTACTGTCTGGAAGTGCTGATGGCCTGGTACTGTCTGGAAGTGCTGCTGGCCTGGTACTGGCTCGTAGTGCTGCTGGTCTGGTTCTGGCTGGAAGTGCTGCTGGCCTGGTTCTGGCTGGAAGTGCTGCTGGCCTGGTTCTGGCTGGGGTGAGCAGCTGCTGGTCTGGTACTGGCTGGAAGTGCTGCTGGCCTGGTTCTGGCTGGGTTGAGAAGCTGCTGGCCTGGAACTGGCTGGAAGTGCTGCTGGCCTGGTTCTGGCTGGAAGTGCTGCTGGCCTGGTTCTGGCTGGAAGTGCTGCTGGCCTGGTTCTGGCTGGAAGTGCTGCTGGCCTGGTTCTGGCTGGAAGTGCTGCTGGCCTGGTTCTGGCTGGAAGTGCTGCTGGCCTGGTTCTGGCTGGAAGTGCTGCTGGCCTGGTTCTGGCTGGAAGTGCTGCTGGCCTGGTTCTGGCTGGAAGTGCTGCTGGCCTGGTTCTGGCTGGAAGTGCTGCTGGCCTGGTTCTGGCTGGAAGTGCTGCTGGCCTGGTTCTGGCTGGAAGTGCTGCTGGCCTGGTTCTGGCTGGAAGTGCTGCTGGCCTGGTTCTGGCTGGAAGTGCTGCTGGCCTGGTTCTGGCTGGAAGTGCTGCTGGCCTGGTTCTGGCTGGAAGTGCTGCTTGCCTGGTTCTGGCTGGAAGTGCTGCTGGCCTGGTTCTGGCTGGAAGTGCTGCTGGCCTGGTTCTGGCTGGAAGTGCTGCTGGCCTGGTTCTGGCTGGAAGTGCTGCTGGCCTGGTTCTGGCTGGAAGTGCTGCTGGCCTGGTTCTGGCTGGAAGTGCTGCTGGCCTGGTTCTGGCTGGAAGTGCTGCTGGCCTGGTTCTGGCTGGAAGTGTTGCTGGCCTGGTTCTGGCTGGAAGTGCTGCTGGCCTGGTACTGGCTGGCATGAGCAGCTGCTGATCTGGTACTGTCTGGAAGTGCTGCTGGCCTGGTACTGGCTAGTAGTGTTGCTGGCCTGGTTCTGGCTGGGGTGAGCAGCTGCTGGCCTGGTTCTGGCTGGAAGTGCTGCTGGCCTGGTTCTGGCTGGGTTGAGCAGCTGCTGGTCTGGTACTGGCTGGAAGTGCTGCTGGCCCGGTACTGGCTGGCGTGAGCAGCTGGTGGTCTGGTACTGGCTGGAAGTGCTGCTGGCCTGGTACTGTCTGGAAGTGCTGGTGGCCTGGTACTGTCTGGAAGTGCTGATGGCCTGGTACTGTCTGGAAGTGCTGCTGGCCTGGTACTGGCTAGTAGTGCTGCTGGCCTGGTACTGGCTGGCGTGAGCAGCTGCTGGTCTGGTACTGGCTGGAAGTGCTGCTGGCCTGGTACTGTCTGGAAGTGCTTCTGGCCTGGTACTGTCTGGAAGTGCTGCTGGCCTGGTTCTGGCTAGTAGTGCTGCTGGTCTGGTACTGGCTGGAAGTGCTGCTGGCCTGGTACTGGCTGGAAGTGCTTCTGGCCTGGTACTGTCTGGAAGTGCTGCTGGCCTGGTTCTGGCTAGTAGTGCTGCTGGTCTGGTACTGGCTGGCGTGAGCAGCTGCTGGTCTGGTACTGGCTGGAAGTGCTGATGGCTTGGTACTGTCTGGAAGTGCTGCTGGCCTGGTACTGGCTCGTAGTGCTGCTGGTCTGGTACTGGCTGGCGTGAGCAGCTGCTGGCCTGGTTGTGGCTGGAAGTGCTGCTGGCCTGGTTGTGGCTGGAAGTGCTGCTGGCCTGGTTCTGGCTGGAAGTGCTGCTGGCCTGGTTCTGGCTGGGGTGAGCAGCTGCTGGTCTGGTACTGTCTGGAAGTGCTGCTGGCCTGGTACTGGCTGGAAGTGCTTCTGGCCTGGTACTGGGTAAAAGCTTGGCTACATGAAAACTCGCTCGCAGTGAAGAAATATTTAACTGCTTCTGCTTCACAAAAGTATTTCGTTGAGTTGACAGTACATTTTTCAGTTTTAATATTTTGTCTTTTCTCAGTTGTCCAACCAAACAATCATTTTTGTCTTTATGTCGTATTTCGTAGTGTCGGCGCAAATTGTATTCTTTGAATACAGCTACTGACTCCTGACATAGCAGACAAACTGCTTTCTCCTTGCACGATATAAAAAAGTAATCATAGGTCCACTGCTCTTTCAATATTCTGCACTCAGTCAATTTTTTTTTTTTGGACATGACTACCTTTGGAAGGGTACTTGTAGCTGCTGGCCTGCTTCTAATACTGGCTAGTGGGAGTTTTTGCTGGCCTGGTACTGGTTTTGCTGCTGGCCTTGTACTGGCTGGTGGGAGTTGCTGCCTGGTACTGGCTGGTGGGAGTTGCTGCCCTGGAACTAGCTTACGGGAGCTACTGTTGATCTGGTACTGGCTGGAGGTGCTGCTGGCCTGATACTGGCTAGTAGTGCTGCTGGCCAGGTACTGGCTGGCGTGAGCAGCTCCTGGTCTGGTACTGGCTAAAAGTGCTGTTAGCCTGGTACTGGCTTAAAGGAGCTTCTGTTGGTCTGGTACTGGCTAAAAGTGCTGCTGCCCTGGTACTGGCTAAAAGTGCTGGTGGCCTGGTACTGTCTGGAAGTGCTGGTGGCCGGGTACTGGCTGGAAGTGTTGCTGCCCTGGTACTGGCTAACAGTGCTGCTGGCCTGGTTCTGGCTGGAAGTGCTGCTGGCCTGGTACTGACTGGAAGTGCTGCTGGCCTGGTTCTGGCTGGAAGTGCTGCTGGCCTGGTTCTGGCTGGAAGTGCTGCTGGCCTGGTTCTGGCTGGAAGTGCTGCTGGCCTGGTTCTGGCTGGAAGTGCTGCTGGCCTGGTTCTGGCTGGAAGTGCTGCTGGCCTGGTTCTGGCTGGAAGTGCTGCTGGCCTGGTTCTGGCTGGAAGTGCTGCTGGCCTGGTTCTGGCTGGAAGTGCTGCTGGCCTGGTTCTGGCTGGAAGTGCTGCTGGCCTGGTTCTGGCTGGAAGTGCTGCTGGCTTGGTACTGGCTGGCGTGAGCAGCTGCTGGATGGATGTGCTGGTGGCCTGGTACTGTCTGGAAGTGCTGCTAGTCTCGTTCTGACTGGAAGTGCTGCTGGCCTGGTTCTGGCTGGAAGTGCTGCTGGCCTGGTTGTGGCTGGAAGTGCTGCTGGCCTGGTTGTGGCTGGAAGTGCTGCTGGCCTGGTTGTGGCTGGAAGTGCTGCTGGCCTGGTTGTGGCTGGAAGTGCTGCTGGCCTGGTTGTGGCTGGAAGTGCTGCTGGCCTGGTTGTGGCTGGAAGTGCTGCTGGCCTGGTTCTGGCTGGAAGTGCTGCTGGCCTGGTTGTGGCTGGAAGTGCTGCTGGCCTGGTTCTGGCTGGAAGTGCTGCTGGCCTGGTTCTGGCTGGAAGTGCTGCTGGCCTGGTTCTGGCTGGAAGTGCTGCTGGCCTGGTTCTGGCTGGAAGTGCTGCTGGCCTGGTTCTGGCTGGAAGTGCTGCTGGCCTGGTTCTGGCTGGCGTGTGCAGCTGCTGGTCTGGTACTGGCTGGAAGGGCTGCTGGCCTGGTACTGGCTAGTAGTGCTGCTGGCCTGATACTGGCTAGTAGTGCTGCTGGCCTGGTTCTGGCTGAAAGTGCTGCTGGCCTGGTTCTGGCTGGAAGTGCTGCTGGCCTGGTTCTGGCTGGAAGTGCTGCTGGCCTGGTACTGGCTGGCGTGAGCAGCTGCTGGTCTGGTACTGTCTGGATGTGCTGGTGGCCTGGTACTGTCTGGAAGTGCTGCTGGCCTGGTTCTGGCTGGAAGTGCTGCTGGCCTGGTTCTGGCTGGGGTGAGCAGCTGCTGGTCTGGTACTGGCTGGAAGTGCTGCTGGCCTGGTACTGGCTGGCATGAGCAGCAGCTGGTCTGGTACTGTCTGGAAGTGCTGCTGGCCTGGTACTGTCTGGAAGTGCTGCTGGCCTGGTACTGTCTGGAAGTGCTGCTGGCCTGGTACTGTCTGGAAGTGCTGCTGGCCTGGTACTGTCTGGAAGTGCTGCTGGCCTGGTACTGGCTAGTAGTGCTGCTGGCCTGGTTCTGGCTGGAAGTGCTGCTGGCCTGGTTCTGGCTGGAAGTGCTGCTGGCCTGGTTCTGGCTGGAAGTGCTGCTGGCCTGGTTCTGGCTGGAAGTGCTGCTGGCCTGGTTCTGGCTGGAAGTGCTGCTGGCCTGGTTCTGGCTGGAAGTGCTGCTGGCCTGGTTCTGGCTGGAAGTGCTGCTGGCCTGGTTCTGGCTGGAAGTGCTGCTGGCCTGGTTCTGGCTGGAAGTGCTGCTGGCCTGGTTCTGGCTGGAAGTGCTGCTGGCCTGGTTCTGGCTGGAAGTGCTGCTGGCCTGGTTCTGGCTGGAAGTGCTGCTGGCCTGGTTCTGGCTGGAAGTGCTGCTGGCCTGGTTCTGGCTGGAAGTGCTGCTGGCCTGGTTCTGGCTGGAAGTGCTGCTGGCCTGGTTCTGGCTGGAAGTGCTGCTGGCCTGGTTCTGGCTGGAAGTGCTGCTGGCCTGGTTCTGGCTGGAAGTGCTGCTGGCCTGGTTCTGGCTGGAAGTGCTGCTGGCCTGGTTCTGGCTGGAAGTGCTGCTGGCCTGGTTCTGGCTGGAAGTGCTGCTGGCCTGGTTCTGGCTAGTAGTGCTGCTGGCCTGGTTCTGGCTGGAAGTGCTGCTGGCCTGGTTCTGGCTGGGGTGAGCAGCTGCTGGTCTGGTACTGGCTGGAAGTGCTGCTGGCCTGGTTCTGGCTGGAAGTGCTGCTGGCCTGGTTCTGGCTGGAAGTGCTGCTGGCCTGGTTCTGGCTGGAAGTGCTGCTGGCCTGGTTCTGGCTGGAAGTGCTGCTGGCCTGGTTCTGGCTGGAAGTGCTGCTGGCCTGGTTCTGGCTGGAAGTGCTGCTGGCCTGGTTCTGGCTGGGTTGAGCAGCTGCTGGTCTGGAACTGGCTGGAAGTGCTGCTGGCCTGGTACTGGCTGGAAGTGCTGCTGGCCTGGTACTGGCTGGAAGTGCTGCTGGCCTGGTACTGGCTGGAAGTGCTGCTGGCCTGGTACTGGCTGGAAGTGCTGCTGGCCTGGTACTGGCTGGAAGTGCTGCTGGCCTGGTACTGTGTGGAAGTGCTGCTGGCCTGGTACTGGCTGGAAGTGCTGCTGGCCTGGTACTGGCTGGAAGTGCTGCTGGCCTGGTACTGGCTGGAAGTGCTGCTGGCCTGGTACTGGCTGGAAGTGCTGCTGGCCTGGTACTGGCTGGAAGTGCTGCTGGCCTGGTACTGGCTGGAAGTGCTGCTGGCCTGGTACTGGCTGGAAGTGCTGCTGGCCTGGTACTGGCTGGAAGTGCTGCTGGCCTGGTTCTGGCTGGAAGTGCTGCTGGCCTGGTTCTGGCTGGGGTGAGCAGCTGCTGGTCTGGTACTGGCTGGAAGTGCTGCTGGCCTGGTGCTGGCTGGCATGAGCAGCTGCTGGTCTGGTACTGGCTGGAAGTGCTGCTGGCCTGGTTCTGGCTGGAAGTGCTGCTGGCCTGGTTCTGGCTGGGTTGAGCAGCTGCTGGTCTGGTACTGGCTGGAAGTGCTGCTGGTCTGGTACTGGCTGGAAGTGCTGCTGGCCTTGTACTGGATGGAAGTGCTGCTGGCCTTGTACTGGCTGGAAGTGCTGCTGGCCTGGTACTGGCTGGCGTGAGCAGCTGCTGGTCTGGTACTGTCTGGAAGTGCTGCTGGCCTGGTACTGTCTGGAAGTGCTGGTGGCCTGGTACTGTCTGGAAGTGCTGCTGACCTGGTTCTGGCTAGTAGTGCTGCTGGTCTGGTACTGGCTGGCGTGAGCAGCTGCTGGTCTGGTACTGGCTGGAAGTGCTGCTGGCCTGGTACTGGCTGGAAGTGCTGCTGGCCTGGTACTGGCTAGTAGTGCTGCTGGTCTGGTACTGGCTGGCGTGAGCAGCTGCTGGTCTGGTACTGGCTGGAAGTGCTGCTGGCCTGGTTCTGGCTCGTAGTGCTGCTGGTCTGGTACTGGCTGGCGTGAGCAGCTGCTGGTCTGGTACTGGCTGGAAGTGCTGCTGGCCTGGTACTGGCTGGAAGTGCTGCTGGCCTGGTACTGGCTAGTAGTGCTGCTGGTCTGGTACTGGCTGGCGTGAGCAGCTGCTGGTCTGGTACTGGCTGGAAGTGCTGCTGGCCTGGTTCTGGCTCGTAGTGCTGCTGGTCTGGTACTGGCTGGCGTGAGCAGCTGCTGGTCTGGTACTGGCTGGAAGTGCTGCTGGCCTGGTACTGGCTGGAAGTGCTGCTGGCCTGGTACTGGCTAGTAGTGCTGCTGGTCTGGTACTGGCTGGCGTGAGCAGCTGCTGGTCTGGTACTGGCTGGAAGTGCTGCTGGCCTGGTTCTGGCTCGTAGTGCTGCTGGTCTGGTACTGGCTGGCGTGAGCAGCTGCTGGTCTGGTACTGGCTGGAAGTGCTGCTGGTCTGGTACTGGCTGGCGTGAGCAGCTGCTGGTCTGGTACTGGCTGGAAGTGCTGCTGGCCTGGTTCTGGCTAGTAGTGCTGCTGGCCTGGTACTGGCTGGCGTGAGCAGCTGCTGGTCTGGTACTGGCTGGAAGTGCTACTGGCCTGGTACTGGCTAGTAGTGCTGCTGGCCTGGTACTGGCTGGTGTGAGCAGCTGCTGGTCTGGTACTGGCTTGAAGTGCTGCTGGCCTGGTACTGGCTAAAAGTGCTGCTGGCCTGGTACTGGCTAAAAGCTTGGCTACATGAAAACTCGCTCGCAGTGATGAAATATTTAACTGCTTCTGCTTCACAAAAGTATTTCGTTGAGTTGACAGTACATTTTTCAGTTTTAATATTGTCTTTTCTCAGTTGTCCAACCAAACAATCATTTTTGTCTTTATGTCGTATTTCGTAGTGTCGGCGCAAATTGTATTCTTTGAATACAGCTACTGACTCCTGACATAGCAGACAAACTGCTTTCTCCTTGCACGATATAAAAAAGTAATCATAGGTCCACTGCTCTTTAAATATTCTGCACTCAGTCAATTTTTTTTTTTGGACATGACTACCTTTGGAAGGGTACTTGTAGCTGCTGGCCTGCTTCTAATACTGGCTAGTGGGAGTTTTTGCTGGCCTGGTACTGGTTTTGCTGCTGGCCTTGTACTGGCTGGTGGGAGTTGCTGCCTGGTACTGGCTGGTGGGAGTTGCTGCCCTGGAACTAGCTTACGGGAGCTACTGTTGATCTGGTACTGGCTGGAGGTGCTGCTGGCCTGATACTGGCTAGTAGTGCTGCTGGCCAGGTACTGGCTGGCGTGAGCAGCTCCTGGTCTGGTACTGGCTAAAAGTGCTGTTAGCCTGGTACTGGCTTAAAGGAGCTTCTGTTGGTCTGGTACTGGCTAAAAGTGCTGCTGCCCTGGTACTGGCTAAAAGTGCTGGTGGCCTGGTACTGTCTGGAAGTGCTGGTGGCCTGGTACTGGCTGGAAGTGTTGCTGCCCTGGTACTGGCTAACAGTGCTGCTGGCCTGGTTCTGGCTGGAAGTGCTGCTGGCCTGGTACTGACTGGAAGTGCTGCTGGCCTGGTACTGACTGGAAGTGCTGCTGGCCTGGTTCTGGCTGGAAGTGCTGCTGGCCTGGTTCTGGCTGGAAGTGCTGCTGGCCTGGTTCTGGCTGGAAGTGCTGCTGGCCTGGTTCTGGCTGGAAGTGCTGCTGGCCTGGTTCTGGCTGGAAGTGCTGCTGGCCTGGTTCTGGCTGGAAGTGCTGCTGGCCTGGTTCTGGCTGGAAGTGCTGCTGGCCTGGTTCTGGCTGGAAGTGCTGCTGGCCTGGTTCTGGCTGGAAGTGCTGCTGGCCTGGTTCTGGCTGGAAGTGCTGCTGGCCTGGTTCTGGCTGGCGTGTGCAGCTGCTGGTCTGGTACTGGCTGGAAGGGCTGCTGGCCTGGTTCTGGCTGGAAGTGCTGCTGGCCTGGTTCTGGCTGGAAGTGCTGCTGGCCTGGTACTGGCTGGCGTGAGCAGCTGCTGGTCTGGTACTGTCTGGATGTGCTGGTGGCCTGGTACTGTCTGGAAGTGCTGCTGGCCTGGTTCTGGCTGGAAGTGCTGCTGGCCTGGTTCTGGCTGGGGTGAGCAGCTGCTGGTCTGGTACTGGCTGGAAGTGCTGCTGGCCTGGTACTGGCTGGCATGAGCAGCAGCTGGTCTGGTACTGTCTGGAAGTGCTGCTGGCCTGGTACTGTCTGGAAGTGCTGCTGGCCTGGTACTGTCTGGAAGTGCTGCTGGCCTGGTACTGTCTGGAAGTGCTGCTGGCCTGGTACTGTCTGGAAGTGCTGCTGGCCTGGTACTGTCTGGAAGTGCTGCTGGCCTGGTACTGTCTGGAAGTGCTGCTGGCCTGGTACTGTCTGGAAGTGCTGCTGGCCTGGTACTGTCTGGAAGTGCTGCTGGCCTGGTACTGGCTAGTAGTGCTGCTGGCCTGGTTCTGGCTGGCGTGAGCAGCTGCTGGCCTGGTTCTGGCTGGAAGTGCTGCTGGCCTGGTTCTGGCTGGAAGTGCTGCTGGCCTGGTTCTGGCTGGAAGTGCTGCTGGCCTGGTTCTGGCTGGAAGTGCTGCTGGCCTGGTTCTGGCTGGAAGTGCTGCTGGCCTGGTTCTGGCTGGAAGTGCTGCTGGCCTGGTTCTGGCTGGAAGTGCTGCTGGCCTGGTTCTGGCTGGAAGTGCTGCTGGCCTGGTTCTGGCTGGAAGTGCTGCTGGTCTGGTTCTGGCTGGAAGTGCTGCTGGTCTGGTTCTGGCTGGAAGTGCTGCTGGTCTGGTTCTGGCTGGAAGTGCTGCTGGTCTGGTTCTGGCTGGAAGTGCTGCTGGTCTGGTTCTGGCTGGAAGTGCTGCTGGCCTGGTTCTGGCTGGAAGTGCTGCTGGCCTGGTTCTGGCTGGGGTGAGCAGCTGCTGGTCTGGTACTGGCTGGAAGTGCTGCTGGCCTGGTTCTGGCTGGAAGTGCTGCTGGCCTGGTTCTGGCTGGAAGTGCTGCTGGCCTGGTTCTGGCTGGAAGTGCTGCTGGCCTGGTTCTGGCTGGAAGTGCTGCTGGCCTGGTTCTGGATGGCTTGAGCAGCTGCTGGTCTGGAACTGGCTGGAAGTGCTGCTGGCCTGGTACTGGCTGGAAGTGCTGCTGGCCTGGTACTGGCTGGAAGTGCTGCTGGCCTGGTTCTGGCTGGAAGTGCTGCTGGCCTGGTTCTGGCTGGAAGTGTTGCTGGCCTGGTTCTGGCTGGAAGTGCTGCTGGCCTGGTTCTGGCTGGGGTGAGCAGCTGCTGGTCTGGTACTGGCTGGAAGTGCTGCTGGCCTGGTACTGGCTGGCATGAGCAGCTGCTGGTCTGGTACTGGCTGGAAGTGCTGCTGGCCTGGTTCTGGCTGGAAGTGCTGCTGGCCTGGTTCTGGCTGGGTTGAGCAGCTGCTGGTCTGGTACTGGCTGGAAGTGCTGCTGGCCTTGTACTAGATGGAAGTGCTGCTGGCCTTGTACTGGCTGGAAGTGCTGCTGGCCTGGTACTGGCTGGCGTGAGCAGCTGCTGGTCTGGTACTGTCTGGAAGTGCTGCTGGCCTGGTACTGTCTGGAAGTGCTGGTGGCCTGGTACTGTCTGGAAGTGCTGCTGACCTGGTTCTGGCTAGTAGTGCTGCTGGTCTGGTACTGGCTGGCGTGAGCAGCTGCTGGTCTGGTACTGGCTGGAAGTGCTGCTGGCCTGGTACTGGCTGGAAGTGCTGCTGGCCTGGTTCTGGCTAGTAGTGCTGCTGGTCTGGTACTGGCTGGCGTGAGCAGCTGCTTGTCTGGTACTGGCTGGAAGTGCTGCTGGCCTGGTTCTGGCTCGTAGTGCTGCTGGTCTGGTACTGGCTGGCGTGAGCAGCTGCTGGTCTGGTACTGGCTGGAAGTGCTGCTGGTCTGGTACTGGCTGGCGTGAGCAGCTGCTGGTCTGGTACTGGCTGGTAGTGCTGCTGGCCTGGTTCTGGCTAGTAGTGCTGCTGGCCTGGTACTGGCTGGCGTGAGCAGCTGCTGGTCTGGTACTGGCTGGAAGTGCTACTGGCCTGGTACTGGCTAGTAGTGCTGCTGGCCTGGTACTGGCTGGTGTGAGCAGCTGCTGGTCTGGTACTGGCTTGAAGTGCTGCTGGCCTGGTACTGGCTAAAAGTGCTGCTGGCCTGGTACTGGCTAAAAGCTTGGCTACATGAAAACTCGCTCGCAGTGATGAAATATTTAACTGCTTCTGCTTCACAAAAGTATTTCGTTGAGTTGACAGTACATTTTTCAGTTTTAATATTTTGTCTTTTCTCAGTTGTCCAACCAAACAATCATTTTTGTCTTTATGTCGTATTTCGTAGTGTCGGCGCAAATTGTATTCTTTGAATACAGCTACTGACTCCTGACATAGCAGACAAACTGCTCTCTCCTTGCACGGTATAAAAAAGTAATCATAGGTCTACTGCTCTTTAAATATTCTGCACTCAGTCAATTTTTTTTTTTTGGACATGACTACCTTTGGAAGGGTACTTGTAGCTGCTGGCCTGCTTCTAATACTGGCTAGTGGGAGTTTTTGCTGGCCTGGTACTGGTTTTGCTGCTGGCCTTGTACTGGTTTTGCTGCTGGCCTTGTACTGGCTGGTGGGAGTTGCTGCCTGGTACTGGCTGGTGGGAGTTGCTGGCCTGGAACTAGCTTACGGGAGCTTCTGTTGATCTGGTACTGGCTGGAGGTGCTGCTGGCCTGATACTGGCTAGTAGTGCTGCTGGCCAGGTACTGGCTGGCGTGAGCAGCTCCTGGTCTGGTACTGGCTAAAAGTGCTGTTAGCCTGGTACTGGCTTAAAGGCGCTTCTGTTGGTCTGGTACTGGCTGGAAGTGCTGCTGCCCTGGTACTGGCTAAAAGTGCTGGTGGCCTGGTACTGTCTGGAAGTGCTGGTGGCCTGGTACTGTCTGGAAGTGCTGGTGGCCTGGTACTGGCTGGAAGTGCTGGTGGCCTGGTACTGGCTGGGAGTGTTGCTGCCCTGGTACTGGCTAACAGTGCTGGTGGCCTGGTACTGGCTGGAAGAGCTGCTGGCCTGGTACTGGCTGGAAGAGCTGCTGGCCTGGTACTGGCTGGAAGAGCTGCTGGCCTGGTACTGGCTGGAAGAGCTGCTGGCCGGGTACTGGCTGGCGTGAGCAGCTGCTTACCTGGTACTGGCTAAAAGTGCTGCTGGCCTGGTTCTGGCTAAAAGTGCCTCTGGCCTGGTACTGGCTAAAAGTGCTGCTGGCCTGGTATTGGCTAAAAGTGCTGCTGGCCTGGTACTAGCTGGAAGTGCTGCTGGCCTGGTTCTGGCTGGAAGTGCTGCTGGCTTGGTTCTGGCTGGAAGTGCTGCTGGCCTGGTTCTGGCTGGAAGTGCTGCTGGACTGGTTCTGGCTGGAAGTGCTGCTGGCCTGGTTCTGGCTGGCGTGAGCAGCTGCTGGTCTGGTACTGGCTGGAAGTGCTGCTGTCTGGTACTGGCTGGAAGTGCTGCTGGCCTGGTACTGGCTGGAAGTGCTGCTGGCCTGATTCTGGCTGGCGTGAGCAACTGCTGGTCTGGTACTGGCTGGAAGTGCTGCTGGTCTGGAACTGGCTGGAAGTGCTGCTGGCCTGGTACTGACTGGAAGTGCTGCTGGCCTGGTTCTGGCTGGAAGTGCTGCTGGCCTGGTTCTGGCTGGAAGTGCTGCTGGCCTGGTTCTGGCTGGCGTGAGCAGCTGCTGGTCTGGTACTGGCTGGAAGTGCTGCTGGCCTGGTTCTGGCTGGAAGTGCTGCTGGCCTGGTTCTGGCTGGAAGTGCTGCTGGCCTGGTTCTGGCTGGAAGTGCTGCTGGCCTGGTTCTGGCTGGAAGTGCTGCTGGCCTGGTTCTGGCTGGAAGTGCTGCTGGCCTGGTACTGGCTGGCGTGAGCAGCTGCTGGTCTTGGACTGGATGGATGTGCTGGTGGCCTGGTACTGTCTGGAAGTGCTGGTGGCCTGGTACTGTCTGGAAGTGCTGGTGGCCTGGTACTGGCTGGAAGTGCTGCTGGCCTGGTTCTGGCTGGAAGTGCTGCTGGCCTGGTTCTGGCTGGAAGTGCTGCTGGCCTGGTTCTGGCTGGAAGTGCTGCTGGCCTGGTTCTGGCTGGAAGTGCTGCTGGCCTGGTTCTGGCTGGAAGTGCTGCTGGCCTGGTTCTGGCTGGAAGTGCTGCTGGCCTGGTTCTGGCTGGAAGTGAGCAGCTGCTGGTCTGGTACTGGCTGGCGCGAGCAGCTGCTGGTCTGGTACTGGCTAGTAGTGCTGCTGGCCTGGTTCTGGCTGGAAGTGCTGCTGACCTGGTTCTGGCTGGAAGTGCTGCTGGCCTGGTACTGGCTGGCGTGAGCAGCTGCTTGCCTGGTACTGTCTGGAAGTGCTGGTGGCCTGGTACTGTCTGGAAGTGCTGCTAGCCTGGTACTGGCTGGAAGTGCTGCTGGCCAGGTACTGGCTAGTAGTGCTGCTGGCCTGGTTCTGGCTGGCGTGAGCAGCTGCTGGTCTGGTACTGGCTGGAAGTGCTGCTGGTCTGGATCTGGCTGGAAATGCTGCTGGCCTGGTACTGGCTGGAAGTGCTGCTGGCCTGGTTCTGGCTGGAAGTGCTGCTGGCCTGGTTCTGGCTGGAAGTGCTGCTGGCCTGGTTCTGGCTGGAAGTGCTGCTGGCCTGGTTCTGGCTGGAAGTGCTGCTGGCCTGGTTCTGGCTGGAAGTGCTGCTGGCCTGGTTCTGGCTGGAAGTGCTGCTGGCCTGGTTCTGGCTGGAAGTGCTGCTGGCCTGGTTCTGGCTGGAAGTGCTGCTGGCCTGGTTCTGGCTGGAAGTGCTGCTGGCCTGGTTCTGGCTGGAAGTGCTGCTGGCCTGGTTCTGGCTGGAAGTGCTGCTGGCCTGGTTCTGGCTGGAAGTGCTGCTGGCCTGGTTCTGGCTGGTAGTGCTGCTGGCCTGGTTCTGGCTGGAAGTGCTGCTGGCCTGGTTCTGGCTGGAAGTGCTGCTGGCCTGGTACTGGCTGGAAGTGCTGCTGGCCTGGTACTGGCTGGCGTGAGCAGCTGCTGGTCTGGTACTGTGTGGAAGTGCTGCTGGCCTGGTACTGTGTGGAAGTGCTGCTGGCCTGGTACTGTGTGGAAGTGCTGCTGGCCTGGTACTGTGTGGAAGTGCTGCTGGCCTGGTACTGTGTGGAAGTGCTGCTGGCCTGGTACTGTGTGGAAGTGCTGCTGGCCTGGTACTGTCTGGAAGTGCTGCTGGCCTGGTACTGTCTGGAAGTGCTGCTGGCCTGGTACTGTCTGGAAGTGCTGCTGGCCTGGTACTGGCTGGAAGTGCTGCTGGCCTGGTACTGGCTGGCGTGAGCAGCTGCTGGTCTGGTACTGGCTGGAAGTGCTGCTGGCCTGCTACTGGCTGGAAGTGCTGCTGGCCTGCTACTGGCTGGAAGTGCTGCTGGCCTGCTACTGGCTGGAAGTGCTGCTGGCCTGCTACTGGCTGGAAGTGCTGCTGGCCTGGTTCTGGCTGGAAGTGCTGCTGGCCTGGTTCTGGCTGGAAGTGCTGCTGGCCTGGTTCTGGCTGGAAGTGCTGCTGGCCTGGTTCTGGCTGGAAGTGCTGCTGGCCTGGTTCTGGCTGGAAGTGCTGCTGGCCTGGTTCTGGCTGGAAGTGCTGCTGGCCTGCTACTGGCTAAAAGTGGTGCTGGCCTGGTACTGGCTGGAAGTGCTGCTGGCCTGGTACTGGCTAAAAGTGCTGCTGGCCTGGTACTGGCTAAAAGCTTGGCTACATGAAAACTTGCTCGCAGTGATGAAATATTTAACTGCTTCTGCTTCACAAAAGTATTTCGTTGAGTTGACAGTACATTTTTCAGTTTTAATATTTTGTCTTTTCTCAGTTGTCCAACCAAACAATCTTTTTTGTCTTTATGTCGTGTTTCGTAGTGTCGGCACAAATTGTATTCTTTGAATACAGCTACTGACATAGCAGACAAACTGCTCTCTCCTTGCACTGTATAAAAAAGTAATCATAGGTCCACTGCACTTTAAATATTCTGCACTCAGTCAATTTTTCTTTTTTTGGACATGACTACCTTTGGAAGGGTACTTGTAGCTGCTGGCCTGCTTCTAATACTGGCTAGTGGAAGTTTTTGCTGGCCTGGTACTGGTTTTGCTGCTGGCCTTGTACTGGCTGGTGGGAGTTGCTGCCTGGTACTGGCTGGTGGGAGTTGCTGGCCTGGAACTAGCTTACGGGAGCTTCTGTTGATCTGGTACTGGCTGGAGGTGCTGCTGGCCTGATACTGGCTAGTAGTGCTGCTGGCCAGGTACTGGCTGGCGTGAGCAGCTCCTGGTCTGGTACTGGCTAAAAGTGCTGTTAGCCTGGTACTGGCTTAAAGGAGCTTCTGTTGGCCTGGTACTGGCTGGAAGTGTTGCTGCCCTGGTACTGGCTAACAGTGCTGGTGGCCTGGTACTGGCTGGAAGAGCTGCTGGCCTGGTACTGGCTGGAAGAGCTGCTGGCCTGGTACTGGCTGGCGTGAGCAGCTGCTTACCTGGTACTGGCTAAAAGTGCTGCTGGCCTGGTTCTGGCTAAAAGTGCTGCTGGCCTGGTTCTGGCTGGAAGTGCTGCTGGCCTGGTTCTGGCTGGAAGTGCTGCTGGCCTGGTACTGGCTAAAAGGACTGCTGGCCTGGTACTGGCTAAAAGTGCTACTGGCCTGGTACGGGTACTGGCTGGAAGTGCTGCTGGCCTGGTACTGGCTGGAAGTGCTGCTGGCCTGGTACTGACTGGCGTGAGCAGCTGCTGGTCTGGTACTGTCTGGAAGTGCTGGTGGCCTGGTACTGTCTGGAAGTGCTGGTGGCCTGGTACTGGCTGGAAGTGCTGCTAGCCTGGTACTGGCTGGAAGTGCTGCTGGCCTGGTACTGGCTAGTAGTGCTGCTGGCCTGGTTCTGGCTGGAAGTGCTGCTAGCCTGGTACTGGCTGGCGTGAGCAGCTGCTGGTCTGGTACTGGCTGGAAGTGCTGCTGGTCTGGAACTGGCTGGAAGTGCTGGTGGCCTGGTACTGTCTGGAAGTGCTGCTAGCCTGGTTCTGGATGGAAGTGCTGCTGGCCTGGTTCTGGCTGGAAGTGCTGCTGGCCTGGTTCTGGCTGGCGTGAGCAGCTGCTGGTCTGGTACTGGCTGGAAGTGCTGCTGGCCTGGTTCTGGCTGGAAGTGCTGCTGGCCTGTTTCTGGCTGGAAGTGCTGCTGGCCTGGTTCTGGCTAGTAGTGCTGCTGGTCTGGTACTGGCTGGCGTGAGCAGCTGCTGGTCTGGTACTGGCTGGCGTGAGCAGCTGCTGGTCTGGTACTGTCTGGAAGTGCTGCTGGCCTGGTACTGGCTAGTAGTGCTGCTGGTCTGGTACTGGCTGGCGTGAGCAGCTGCTGGCCTGGTTCTGGCTGGAAGTGCTGCTGGCCTGGTTCTGGCTAAAAGTGCTGCTGGCCTGGTTCTGGCTAAAAGTGCTGCTGGCCTGGTTCTGGCTAAAAGTGCTGCTGGCCTGGTACTGGCTAAAAGTGCTGCTGGCCTGGTACTGGCTAAAAGTGCTGCTGGCCTGGTACGGGTACTGGCTAAAAGTGCTGCTGGCCTGGTACGGGTACTGGCTAAAAGTGCTGCTGGCCTGGTACGGGTACTGGCTGGAAGTGCTGCTGGCCTGGTACTGGCTGGAAGTGCTGCTGGTTTTGCTGCTAACCCTGCACCTGGGCTGCCAAGAGCTGCTGCTGGCCTGGCAGGCCTGCTGTATTGCAGCTGGAACTGCTGGTGTAGTGGAGGCAGACACTAAAAAAAAACTATGGTAATGGTACTATAACAGATCTTGTTCCGGAGCTGCTAATAAGAATGAAGGTATTAGTAGTGTTGTCTGAGAGGAGAACACACATTTACTGCTCGTTTTGGAATCAGTGCTACGCTGTGAATAGCGTTAGCACGTCACATCCTCGTGCCCCTTTTGCCCACGTCACCGCCCCTTTTGCCCACGTCACCGCCCCGAGCCCAGCGTGGAGGACGCTGAACAGCTCCAGTCGTGCGCATGATCGGTCGCCCGGCGCACGTCACAGCCCCTTTGGCGCACGTCACCGCCCCGAGCCCAGCGCGGAGGAACCTGAACACCTCCCGTCGTTGTGCGCATGATCGCCCGCTTGGCGCACGTCACTGCCCCGAGCCCAGCGTGGTTGCCATGGTTACCCGAAGTCGCGCTGCATGCATGCAGCGGCGGGGACTGGATTCTGGAACTCGGGCCAGCGGCGGTTTGATGGGGGGAATGACTGGCGAGCCGGTAAGCATGAGAAGGCGGGCCGGATGTGGCCCGCGGGCCGTAGTTTGAGGACCCGTGGCCTACAGTGTCGAAAATCGTATGCATCAGAGCAACGTTCACCTCCCATTCATTTGCCAATAACTTTATCGCTACTTATCACAATTAATTGATCTAGATCTTGTTTTTTCCGCCACTAATTAGGCTTTCTTTGGGTAGTACATTTTGCTAAGAATTTTTTTTTTTCTAAATCGATTTTAACAGGAAGTTTAAGAAATGGAAAAAAATTCATTATTTCTCAGTTTTTGGCCATTAGTTTAAAATGAATACATGCTACCGTAATTAAAACTCATGTATTTTATTTGCTCATTTGTCCCGGTTATTACACCATTTAAATTATGTCCCTATCACAATTTATGGCACCGACATTTTATTTAGAATTAAATGTGCATTTTTTTCAATTTGCGTCCATCACTATTTGCAAGCTTATAATTTTAAAAAAATATAATAAGATACGCTCTTGACATGTATATTTAATAAAGGACTTACGAGCCCAAAATGTCTAAAAAAGCAAAGTACCTGTAAGGTGTTTAAATGCACGGAGGACGCCGTCCGCGCCCTCCGTGCAGTTCCGCCGGGTCCCCTTCCTGAGATCGCCCCCCGCGCCGACCCCGACACCCCCAGGCCGGGTCGGGCTCTCGTGCCGCTCTCAATATGGCCGCTTCCATTGGCCGCGGCTGCGCAGTCCGCCTGGCCGCGAGTGCGGCTGCTCAGCTCTACGGCCAACCCCCCCGAACCACGCACTGTAGCGTGGATCGGAGGGGTTGGCCGTAGAGCTGCGCAGCCGCACTCGCGGCCAGGCGGACTGCGCAGCCGCGGCCAATGGAAGCGGCCATATTGAGAGCGGCACGAGAGCCCGACCCGGCCTGGGGGGTCGGGGTCGGCGCGGGGGGCGATCTCAGGAAGGGGACCCGGCGGAACTGCACGGAGGGCGCGGACGGCGTCCTCCGTGCATTTAAACAGCTTACAGGTACTTTGCTTTTTTAGACATTTTGGGCTCGTAAGTCCTTTAATAAGTTCAGACCCTTGGGTAACTATTTGTTTTTTTTAATTGTAAAATTACAATCTGATTAGAGACCGTAATTTTTTCTGCAGGGGACTTAGATCGGTGAATGGGAATTATATTCCCATTAAGTGATCGGTTGGGGGGGGGGTGTAACAGCAGGCAGCGGGAGTGCGCCTCAGGCAGCGGCACAGCCTATCTGGACGGATATATCCGTCCAGATAGACTGAAGTGGTTAAATTATAGTTGTGGACGGCGAGGGGCTTTTCAACGACTCAAGTTGCTCATTCAATTTGGATGTGGTTGTTTCTCCATGAATGGTGGACAGAAGGTAAACGTCCCTCTTGTCCTTCCATTTCACTGCAAGAAGGTCTTCGTTACACAAGGCAGCCCTCTCCGCCCATGCAAGTCGGGTACTAATGAGCAGTTGTGGGAACCCCCGGTCACTAGGTTACATAGTGCCACAGCAGGGAGTTCCGACGATCTTTAAAGAGACACTGAAGGGTGAAAAAAATGATATAATGAATTGGTTGTGTACTATGAAAAATTACTATAAGATTAGCAGCAAAGAAAATATTCTCATATTTTTATTTTCAGGTATATAGTGCATTTTCTAACATTGCATCATTCTCTAATATGTGCAGATTACACAACACTCTGCATTCAAAATGATTCTTTCAGAGCAGTCCTGTGAACTAATGACCTCTCCTCTGGCAGATAAAAAGCAAACTGTTTCACTTACAGTTGAGACAATAAAAGTCAGAAGACAGCCCCTCTCCATGACTTTGAAAGTCGTAGAGATTAATGGCTTTTTTGCATAGAGATAACAACTGGAGTTTCTTACTCTTCCTGTACTGGAAACCATTACACTGATGTATCTGATCTTAATGTTTTTTTTCTTAGCTGTGCTACACATACAAATCATAATATCATTTTTTTTTCGCTTCAATGTCTCTTTAAATGCTGATGGAGGGCAGAGCTGGATTATTCACCAGGCAATAGAGACAGTTGCTTTGATCTAGTAAAAGGTCAGGGGCCCCGTCGCCCCCCCCAAAAGAATATTGCCTGTATGCTCTCTGTAACATAGATACAACACATCCAGTGTTTCTTTCTATCCTGGATCCCCATCCCCCTCTCCTTAGCTTGTATTACTGCGATCAGGTTTTTTTTTTCTAGATAAAAAAAACACCTTGAAGTGTGCACTGGCCTGCCATTGATTTACATTGGTTCTCAGTTTTCCTGGGCAGAAAACACAAACAAGTGTGCTCCCAGTCTAGAGTTCTGTTTGTGATGTTTACTTTTGATTCCTGTCATTGCTGAGCTAATAAGCCTTAAAGGGAACCTAAACTGCGAAGGATATGGATTTTTCCTTTTGAAAATAATACCAGCTGCCTGACTCTCCTGCTGATCCTGTGTCTCTAATACTTTTAGCCATAGCCCCTCAAGCATGTAGATCAGGTGCGCTGATTGAAGTCAGACTGGATTAGCTGCATGCTTGTTTCAGATATGTGACTCAGCTACTACTGCAGCCAAAGAGATCAGCAGGGCTGCAAGGCAACTGGTATTGTTTAAGAGGAAACATCCAAATCCCTCTCAGTTAAGGTTCCCTATAAGGTGTCCATACACTGGTCGATTTCAGCCATCGAAATAGAAATTGATGCAGCAGGAAGCATTATCGATCTGCCGATCGATTTCCAGCCAATTTTGATCGATTTGCTCGATCGGTCTAGATGGAAAATCTAGGTAATTCGGCTGCTGGCAGCAGATCGAAGGCCATTAACCACCCTGGCGTTCTGATTAAATCGCCAGGGTGGCTGCGGGAGGGTTTTTTTTAAATAAAAAAAAAACTATTTCATGCAGCCAACTGAAAGTTGGCTGCATGAAAGCCCACTAGAGGGCGCTCCGGAGGCGATCTTCCGATCGCCTCCGGCGCCCAGAATAAACAAGGAAGGCCGCAATGAGCGGCCTTCCTTGTTTCGCTTATATCGTCGCCATAGCGACGAGCGGAGTGACGTCATCGACGTCAGCCGACGTCCTGACGTCAGCCGCCTCCGATCCAGCCCTTAGCGCTGGCCGGAACTTTTTGTTCCGGCTACGCTGGGCTCAGGCGGCTAGGGGGGCCCTCTTTCGCCGCTGCTCGCGGCGAATCGCCGCAGAGCGGCGGCGATCAGGCAGCACACGCGGCTGGCAAAGTGCCGGCTGCGTGTGCTGCTTTTTATTTCGTTAAAATCGGCCCAGCAGGGCCTGAGCGGCAGCCGCTGGCGGTGTTGGACGAGCTGAGCTCGTCCAGACCGCTCAGCTGGTTAAGGTTACATTAGATCGATTGGTGCAACAATGCATTTCGATTGATTTTCAATAAATTTCATTCTGAAATCTATTGGAAATTTGTTCCTAGTGTGTGGCACACAACAGAAAGATTCCTGTCAGATTCAACCTGACAGGCATCTGACAGAAATCTATCTTATGGTCGAATCATTCTGACATTACCGCAAAAAAGATGCAATTCACGGAATGTGAGCAGAGAGGTGCAAAGTGTCTATTGCGCTTCAGATTCCTGTGGTGCATCTTCGGTGTAGGTTCTCCTCACTGCTTCTTAGTGTCTGTTCTCCATAGCGACAGCTAGGGTCTCTTATGTGAGACCCTGGCTGGGAATATTTTTTATCTGTTTTTTTCTACTGGGGGGGGGGGGGGGGGTCTGGCTATCCATACTGAGGGGCTGGCTACCTATACTGTGGAAATAGTGGGCTGCCTTGGTGGGGGGGGGGGGGGGGGCATCTGACTACCTGTGAAGGGGAACATCTGGCTACTACTTATAGTAGGGGGACATCTGACTACCCATACTGCAGGGCCATCTGGTCACCTATACTGGGGGACATCCTTTCAACAGGGTGGCTGAGGAGGGGGGGCCCTAAATTTATTGCTCTGATTAGGGCCCTGTGTGGTCTTAATCCGGCTCTGATAGAGGGCCACACTTGTGTAGTAGTTGTCCATGTAGAGATGGTACCTCTTTTGAAATAAGGGTGACACCAAGTCCCACACAATGTTGCATATTGCTCCCCAGATAGTCAATGCATCCGACCGGCTCCAGTTCTGAGTCTTTTCCCTCATAGACCCTAAAACGATAAGTATAGCCTGTGGCCCTTTCACAGAGCTTATACAACTTGAACCCCATACCGGGCGCGCTTGCTTGGGAAACCGAAAAGGCTGGGCATATATTGGCGGGGGATGTACTGTGTGGCATAACGGTTGGTCTCTGCCACAACTAAGTTGTAAAGATCCTCGTTACAGAACAGATCAAAAAAAGTTTAGGGTCGATCCTAAATGATCTGTCTCCACCTGGACTCCAGACTGGGCAGTGGAATTGGGCACTATGGGTGCGGCGGAACCA